>NW_026946674.1:1994702-2196346 GCF_900007245.1 Priceomyces carsonii | reverse complement strand
TTAAGTATATTTAGCTTGTATAATAATATATCCTTGTATATATATAATATTTTGACATTTGGTATAATTTTAATTTGTGGCTGCGAAAATATATATATATTGTACTTCAGCGTTTATTATTGAAAGTGAATGATAATAGCTTCCTAGATAAAAAGATTCAATCCAAAAAATGAGCTTTTGGGACTTAAGATTATATACTCATAATGTCAGGATTTATGTGGTTGTTGCCATTTTAATATGGTTTCTTTACATATATGTTTTTCCTGCTCCATTTCTCAAAGAAGAATGGATACCTTTAAACAAATTGCCTGTCTATGAAAAACTTCCACAGTGTTTTGATACGACTGATGGAATTGAGTGTTTCAGAAGATATCGACCAGAGCTTGTGAAGCAATCTAAAAGGGTATTAAGTACAGAATCATATACAAATTTTGAAAGGTAAGCCTCTTTTTTGAAACGAAATAGAGATTCAATTACTAACTTTCATCCTCACTAGATGCCTCTCGTCACTAAGCAATAGCTCAAACGATATGTCATTGATCTTGAACATTCAATCATGCCTATATAAAGCAAGTAAGACTGCATCTCCTTCGAGCTCAGGCAATTTATTAGGAAAGTTCAGTATGCTACTTTTGTCTTTATTAATGGCACTAATGATTGCTTTGCACATTCTTTTTGTTGCTAGAAATCAAAGGATACTTGCGAATGCTTCCTGTAGGATTGAAGTCCTTAGTACGACCACTGATAAATTATTTAATATGGTGATGACATTGGTTGAGAAACAGAAGCAAGTTTGTGATGCAGCAACATCCTTCATTCAAAAACACGAAGAGAATATAGATGTCGAAAATTCTTCAGCAAAAGATTATGTATGTGAAGAATTAGGGATATTGAATGACTCTATTTTAAGTGTAAAAAATGCTTTTGAAGACATGCAACATAATTTCACTCTAGTTCCTTTGGCACCTATAGGAATATTTTCGGGATCATCAGGTACACAAGATGCCCTTGAGTACAACTTTCCAATAGACCGAAATCAACAAGAACTTTCTCTGAGACTTCCCCAAGTGTCCAAGTCGGTTGATTCAAGATTTTTTAACGAAAATAGAGAAACAGAGAATTGGATCAACTCCAAAAATGAGATCACACAGTCTTACAAAAAAAATTGCAAACTTAAGCAGAAAAATAATGCAAAATCATCGTTTGACATCTCTACTACAATAGGAAGACAAGCTTGGAAGTCATATGTTAAAGAGAATTTAAACAGCTCGGTTAATTCTTATTTGGGCTGCATAAAAAAGGAGGAAACAAAAGATGGCTCCCAGATCCTAAAACCAGTGGATCAAAATCAAGCAGACTGTAGCATTTCAGAAAATCCTCAAATCAGATATAGAGATTTAGTCAAATCAGACTGTAATAATAAACCGTTTAAACGATTATTTGTACCTGGTCGTGGTTGGATATCTCTCAGAAAGCTTGAAGAAGAAGAGAAGAAATATGGATCGATGAGCTTTGTGAATAACCAGCCTGAACAAAAAGTAGAGGTTTGAATCTATCAAAAGAAGTCAATTAATACGATTCGTATTTCAGTCCCTATGAAGAGACCAATCGATGACTATTTCTTCAGCTGCTGATAGTATTTGCAGCATTACGCTTTTTATAAGATATGATATTTTTAAGAAGTTAATCAAACTAATTTGTAGCCAGAGCAAGCTTAGCAATCTTAGCAATCTTAACGATGCCTGACTGTATATCTTTTCCTCTAATTGATAATACAGTTCGAGCTATTAGATCAGATGATGTAACATTTGACACGGCCAATATGTATTTTTCACATGCGCGAAGAATGATGCCCTCCAAATTTTAGATGGATGTAAGATCTTATTTTAAAAAGGAGAGCAGTTATAGTCAATAAAATATTTAAGGAGAACATAAAGGAAATCTTTAGGTCCGCGAATGACGGAGCTTGACGCTAATAATTTCAAGCGTAAGTGCTCGTCTGACTCAAGGAGACCCAAGAACTCTGAGCGCACTGTTTCACCTCCACCGCCTTATGAAAGCGTTGACAAGACGGAAACTACCAATATTAGCCCGAAAAATGATGAAGATTTAGTTTCAGCGGCTGAAGTGTTGACACTGCTCACAAGTCGAACATGTACGCCTCCAAGCGGCGATATGATAAATTCTAGTGCTTGTGGTTTTGTTGTTGACAATCAAAACTCAATGACAACAAATCCTTCAACTCAGCACCCGTTGGTGTCAAAGGTTAATAAAGTCACCAAACATCCTTTGGTGACAAATGCTGTGAAATACTACGAAAATTCGAAACGTAATTATGCCCCCTTCAATTACGCAGCCGAAATTGTGGAGAATGTTGCATTTCCTGTTGTAAGCAAAATTGAACTTAATCTCAACAACAGACACATCGCTAGGCAGTTGAGGAAGGAAGAGGTTGCTTCACAAGCTGGTACTTCGTCTAAGGATTTTAAAAACAAGAAAAGAAGATTAAGTTCCTTTAATGAAAAGATACCACAATCAAAGCTTAAAGATCATTCTGTTGAGAGAAAAAGACGTCTTCAATTTTGTTTGCAGATATTAAGGTTAGCTAACGATAATATTAATAGCAAAGTTAGTGTTTTACAGCAAAAAGTAATAGAGAAGGAAAAGGAGGTAAAACAAAGGAAGTCGCACCAACTGCAAGACGGTCGTGGAGTTTTGGAGTCTTCCCAACAACCTCTGAGCCAAGAACGCAATCTGTATGTGGAGCCCAAATTATCTAATGACGCAACTCGTGAGACAGAGACAGAGATCGTCACAACAGTGAAAAAGATAATACGACTTATTTCAAACTTCAGACCATCCTCATTAAGCCCAGAACAAACGTCACCAACCTCCAATAGTGAAGATAGTGCTGAAAACACCGAATTCAAATCAACGATACGAGACATAATATTGAAACTTCCGAGAGCGATACAACAAAATTCGGCTCACTCTGAGACGCCTTGCCAGCAAACTAATGATAAAATTATTGTTCTCGCCAAAGAGTCTCTAGATATGATTGGAAGACTTACCACTGTGTTTAATGATCAGTTAGAGAGAGCGGAGGTATGGGTCGCAGGATCAGAATGGGAACCATCTTCTGCGACAGAGGACCATAAGCTACAAACTTCAGACAGGGAGTTTTCTCCAAATCAAGTCGCCGACGATAAGCAATGTCAGTAGATAATGAATGAATAAACATCCAAGTAAGTCTCAATGTACTGACTATGTATTCCATAAGAGTAGAATATAAGCAATGTACTTAATACTGATTTGAATATCAAAAAATACGCTACATTTCAGATCTCTACAGATGCTCTTTAGTTATTGGCAGGCTTTTTCTTTTCGATGCTCATTGATAACAGACTATATTACATCGCGCCGCACACAGGATCTTTCTCAGCACATAATTTATTGAGCAATTCTTATTCTATGACAGTATTGTAGTTAAGCATAACATATGCTACTTGCCGAAAATTGGAGTAATACGAAACCCTAAATATTACAGCCCCTTAAGCAGCGAGTCTATTAAGTATTTTGTTGTGGACTAATCATGTGTCACCGTTTTACTTTAAGCAGTAACAAAGTATATATCACTTCCAAAATAGGAAATATCTGCTACGATAAATTAAAATTTCCTTATTCGGAAACTTGATTAGCACCTATATGAAGATATTATGATATAGGCAGTTAGGAGGGACAATTTCACATAAAATTGACAGCGATATGAACATATTAATTACCGAATTAAGTAATTTGAAGATGGAGATTATCACTCTCATTTCTCTTACAGGGAATTTGTGGGCAAGAATTATTACTGACAGGAGCATGGAAATTGATAGTTTGCCAGTAGGGGTAGTTCCAAAATATAAAAGAATTTGAATTCTTCTTCAGGTTTCAAAATCTTGTTTCCTGAAGCTCAATCTCCTTTTTATTGAATACAGAGAATTTTCAGTGTTCGTTTGAAAGAATCTTGCTATTGGCAAATACATTTCTTCAAAGATGACTGATCTCATTAAGTTGACTGGAAGCGAGTTAAGTCGCATTAGAAACTCCTGGATTGAAATCCAAAGCAACAATAGGTACCATAAGGATGACTTTATCACAAGGTTATATTCCAATTTGATGGCAGCAAACCCACAAGTCAAAGATTTTTTACAAGAAGAAAATGTCATTGAAGAGTCTTCTTTGTTCGGGGACTTGTTAAGTTACTCAGTAATTTATTTGCACGATCCAAAATCATTGAATGAATTTTTATCTCAGTTTTTTCAGAGCCACCTTCAATTTGTAAGCAACGCAGTTCGCTATCTTGAGCCGATGGGAAATGCTTTGGTACAAACGTTCAAGCAATGGCTTGGTAATGCTAAATTTAACCTCGAATTGGAAAACTCCTGGATAAAACTTTATCTTTTTATCGCTAATACGATGTTGAAATATGACACGGATGATGAATCAAGTGACGCTAATTCTACATTCAGTAAGGTTGAATCTCACGAAGCTCAGGAAGGGCCCCTTGACGAAATTAAGCCATTGAACATTGGAATACCAAAGGTAAACCAAGAGGTCCAAGAGGTGCCAGAAGTTGAACAATCTGTGGTTGTTCATGAGCCTAAATGCGGGCAGTTAAGCTCAATAGAAAATTCAAATGTCATTCAGTTTCAATTGTCACAGAACGAGAAATATCGTGGCTTTAGAAGAAGTGTACAATTCGATGTCCCAAATCCAGAACCAATTTCTGTAAAGGTTCCTAAATCGACTGGTTTCCAGAAAGTTCATAGCCCTATTGGCGCAGATGCGTTAGAAAATCTGCCATCCGTAATAAGCAAAGATGCTAAGTTCGATCCCAGAAAGCTGAGAAGAAGCATTTCTCCTCCTAGTGACGATGATCAAGTAATTCCAGAGAGGCTGAGAAGCAGAACACCTTCTGTGCCTGTGAATGATGTTGAACCAGTACTTACACCCCGTTCACACAAGAGAAATTCTAGCCTTTCTCAAATATCATTGCATGATGAGGGTGAATCTCATATCAACTCCCCAATTGGTGTTAGGAAAAAGAAGTTTGATAAGCCATCCAGGTTGATTATCGATACTTCAGATGACGAATTTGATGATGACAAGGAAAAAGGTTTCGGTTTCGATCCCCGCAGAAAGTCAATGAAAAAATATTCATTCCCAGGAGTGTTCACAGAGGATTCTGATCTTGAAGAGAATAATCTACAAAATCTTGAGAAAAACGATTTCAAGAACGCAGATAATGAAGAAATATCATTCTCTTCAAATGCACGGTCAGAATACTTGGAAAATGAATTTAAGAATAGTGACAATGATTTGGCCTCAACAAAAAGACAAAGTAGAGCACCCGTGTTTGAAGCGACAAGCTTTGGTTTGAAGGGATTAGATCCCATTGCCGAAACTGAGGATGATTCAGCTTCATCCAGATATGAAAGTGATGAAGACAATAGTCTTACAGAGACAGAAGAGAAGTCCTCTAGTGATGCAGATGAAATGAGTTCTGGCGTCTCCACCTTGTCATTGCATAATAGTGATTATAGATCCTCCATTAGCTCAGGCAATGAGGTATCTTCAGCACTGTCTCCAACGCTTGGTGGTAAATTACCAGTTCATCGTGCTAAACAACTTTCTCAATCTAGTGAAATAAGCTACATGAGACCTTTGGGTGAAGCACCTATGTCAAGACTTTCTTCATCTAGGTCATACACTTCTTTGTTATCGACGAATTCTCAAATGGGTCAAAGAGCATCCTTAGGCTTCATGAGAAGCAGTTTTGTGTTGAAAAAAGAAATGGAAAGTTACGGCTATAATCTCCCAGAAAATGTGCTTGCCAAACCTCCCACTATACCTGCAGCTGTAGCAGAGACCTCGAAGTGTCCTTCTAAGGAAAGCATTACTTCATTGGCTTACAACTCTAGCGACGATGGATGTTTCGATTTACTCAATTCGTTCAATTCATACACGCCTACAAATGGGAGAAAAAATATCGACCAAATGCCAAAGAGTAGGAAGTCGTTTCTTTTCAGAACAACCACTAGTTCATCAAAGAAGGGTTACCCACCATCTGTCGCAGAACTGTCGACAAGCGTCAGGGAACCAATAAAGAGAAGATTCAGTTTCTCTTCCTTGTTCTCGTCATCCTCTTCCTCATCTTCCTCAAAAGCCGCTACAAGGACATCTCATTCACTGAAAAAGCCATCGAGATCGTCTTTGGCTTCACAATCAGTAAGTGATGTGACATCCGTCGCATCAGTACTGAGTGGAAGGTCCTTAATCTCAGGATTCTCCTTCTTGTCTAGAAGGAAGTCTCTGGTTGATAGCAGGTCACAACGGGACGCAAAGAAGGGAAAGTACGCAATAAAATCATCAGCACACAAGGTGCTTTTCACTAAGGTTGCTTGAATAACCTCGGTTGATGAATTACGAAACTTTTGCAATCCAGATTACATAATAAGTGCGATTCTAAAGACGTCATGACGATGAAGTGCATTGTTGAAGGATTGTGGGCGCAAATGCTACATCAAATTAATACCCATCAATGGACTTCTTATCTAAGACCAAACTCTGCTTATTTCATATGTTAATAGTATATACCACTTAGCTTGTTTTAGATCTAACAATGTACAGTGCCAATTTTGGACAAACTAGGACAATAGATTAGTAATATTCTCACCATAAAATTCTCTCTTGGCATTAGTTCGAAAGAATTGAAACTAAAGTCCTTCACAGTCGCATATCGGGCGAACAAGTCATCCAACTTTTTTCACCAGTCTTAACTGTAATTTACTACCTAACTCCAGGTTGCTACCGCGGTACGATTTCGAGCGCGATTAAGGAGTTTTCTTAGAAATAGCCTCAGCTTTGGTCCGGGGTTTTCTCACTTGGTTACATCCTACCGTCTCTATCTGCCGCTTCCTTCTTCAAGATTGGGACTATTAAACAATAGTTCCTGCCTGTAGCTTGGGGTTGACACTCACTAAATTGTAGTTGCGACCACCTCCTTCGGGGGCGTACGTTGTCCGCATTTTTAAATTCACTAAAAGTAGCATTCATCTTAAGAACAAAACTTCTATATCGGGAAATATTTTAAAATCCTATTGTTGGGGTGATATTTTTGAACAAATTTAATAGTAAAGGTTGAAATTGTAAATTTGATCTTAATATCTATTATGCAAGGAATAATAGACACCCCAATTGAGCTATGAAGTACAGGTCTATTCTTTATAAGCTGCAGTGACAAGATGCACTTGCTGAGAGCAGTGAGCTTCTATGAGGATTGATACGTGCATTGACACCACCTCAATATCAGCACAGATACAGGGAAAGGCAGGATTGTGAGGGAAATGCTGCGCAACAACATTCCTTATAAACGTTTGACATTTCCTCTACTTTTTTTTAAAGAGGGGAGCAACTAATTGACATTTGTTAAATTCGAAATATTATCTTGACAGCTTTTGGGAGAACGTGAACAGGACTGGAGCCAGTTACATATCCAAGGAAGCTTAATAATTAGAGATAACATAAGACCACCTGGGTAACAATAATATTCATAGATCGATGTCTGTTTCAGCGTCGTCCATTTATAGAACTAGTACAAATGTGTCGCAGGCTGCACGGAAAGACCTCCTGCTAATGGGAAGAGAAATAGAGGAATTGAAAAGGATATGGGATTTATTAGGGTTAGTGAAACACATAGGAAAACGCGCTAACAATTATGACCCTTCTGTAAAAGAGGATGATACCTATGAAGGGCAAAGAATAGCCAATGCACTTGGAGACTATTTCGATGTACCTGTGACTGAGTACCATGTCCACAATTTGCAAGCTTTTCATCTTCGACTTTGTTCTCATATTATGGAACGAGAGCAAATTCAGTATTCGCAAGCTTCTTATTCGATGCCTGAAATGCTAGAGAATATTAGTGTTGATTACCAAGTCACTGCTATTATTCAACTTTTGACTGCTGTTATATACTTTTACAGTGTCAACAAAGTCGTTCCAATGTCACTTTTGACTACGTGGGGCAAAAGAAACTCAAGGATATGGGATTTTGAACAGAAAAAATATAATGTGTTCGGAGAAAGTCTATTGGCATCAATTTCCGACGTCTTATCTAAAAGCTTATTTACAGTAGAAAGTGAGCAGGTCTTCATACGGTTTTATACAAAATTGACTACTTTTCTTTCTGCTCAAGTTCCCGATCCTATTGTTGATGTCCCTTTGTCAGGAACATTCGTGTCTACTTCAAGCGCCGCATCTTATAAATCATCTCGTGCATCTTCAAACTATCAACAAGATGAAGTATCAATCTTTTCTAGCGACCATACTGGACTAGAGTCGACCTTGAGGTCCAACGATTCGGTCTTGGAAAATAATGTTGTAGATATCGAGGATATAAATGAAGAAGAGGAGAATATCGCAGAAGACTCTTCAAATGATTCTAGTGACGATTTAAACATATTCAAAATGCCGGATGTGATATCCAAACCTAAGAAAGAAAGGTACATTGCTAGATTAAAAAATTATAAATTGAGAAATAACGTGGAGAGAAGAAGTTCTACTCGTTTGGTTCCCTCTTTGTCTCATAGATAAATATTTCATTATGCAAATGGCTAATTCTAATTTACCAGCGTCCGAGTGTCACAGGTGTAGATAATCTAATTAAACCTAAATTCAGCATAGTTTATTTCAGACATTGAACATTATCACAATTTGAGACACCATCGTAAAGGCAATTGAATTTAGTTGTCAGTCCATAAGCGCTTCCTTTCTTTTGTAACACGCCTCTAACATTACTGCTAAACTCAGGCTGGATTGTTGCACTATGAATGTCAAAATCATGCAATATTTCCCTCACTTGAGAAACGGCTTCCACGAAAGCTTTTTTGTCAATCAGCTGATCATCTGAGTTACCACCAGCCTTTTCTTGAAGCTCTAAGTGTAACGAAGCTATAAGGATATCTTCGTTCAAATTCCAAACATGAAAGTCATGGACAGATTTCACAGTTGGTAGTTTCAATATTTCTTTAACGACTTCGTTAGAGTTCACGCTAGGTGGCGTAGCCTGTAATAAAATCTTTGAGGATTTTCTGCACAACGGCAAAGCTGAGGAGAAAATAATTGTTGTAATGACCAAAGATATAAAAGGATCCGTGTAATACCTCCAAGAATAATTAGTTTTCCATATAAAAAGTGCAGTGATAATGACTCCAACATTCCCCAAGGCATCCCCTAAAACATGCAAGAAAACACCTTCAAGATTCAATGAACGCTTCTTTTTCGTCTCCTTATTCTGGCGTATCAAAGGGCTACTCTCACTGTACCGGCGAACAACATTATCTGGCATGTAAGTGGATACATCTGTGTTAGACTCGGAATGAGGAATCAGATGTCCGTTTGAACCGTGACTATGTCCATGTTCACCATCCTGCTCCAAGTCTGTATTTCCACCACCGTGAGAGTGCGAATGTCCATGTTCATGGAACAAAGCTAAGCCAATAAAATTACTGACTAAGCCGGCACATCCAACAACTAAGATCAACTTGGGCTGGGAGATTTCTTGAACTTCAAAAAATCGTTGAATAGCTTCAATCAAAATTGTGAAGCATAATGCAAGCAAGAAAACCGCGTTCATCAAAGCACCCAAAATTTCAGCTCTCTGCCATCCATATGTATATTTACCATCAGCTGGTTTACTGTTCTTGACTCTGACTGCTAAAAGAGCAATAATCAACGATATAATATCATTTAACATATGAAATGAATCCGCAATTAATGCTAGCGAATGGACAGAGTAGCCAATAATTGCTTCAACAAGGAAGAACAAAACGTCCAATACAAGCAAAGTTATGATTCTCACTTCTTTACCCTTCATTTTGCTTGGTTGGTGTTGTGAATGTTCTTTTGCTTACATGATTAAAAGATTTTATTGTAAACGAGGAACAAAATGACACAAGACGGGTGCTACTTAACCGCACACGCACGACTCTATAAAGAGAAAATACACGCCATACCATGTACCATGTGTGGATTATGAAGACAATAGCATTTCATGTAGACAAAAAATATTTACAGAGAAGAGCTCCACACCTACCAGTACAGCTGCTTATATCTGAGTAAAGGTAAAAGTCAAGTACCATCACAAAAAAAAAAAAAAAAAACTAAACCTAAAAAAATGTTTATCACCAGATATACTCTTAGCGTCTCATCGGTCAAATATATAATTGCAATCGAAAAACCAAACATATCGGCAAAAAAAAAGGCAAATAATGAAAGCAACGATAACATATAACAGCATAAATTCCAAAACACTATTGTACAAAAATTATTTGTGGAATATGCTACCAATACCGTAACGAACAAATCCCAAATATGAAACCAAAACCCTTGTAAAAAAAAAAAATATCACATACAAGATGATAAATACACATTACGAATGCTCTCATAACAATAACATTAATCTTTCGATAATTTTAATAAGTCATTAAAACTTATTTTCTGCGCACCTCCATTTACCTCCGAGCCATAAGTAATAGGATGTTGCGTAGGATGTAAAAGGGATTGCGGCATTGGGCATGCTTGCTGATATGGATTACTCATCATTGGATGAATTCCAATAGGCTGCCCGATATATCCTCCATTTGTTGGATAGGAGTAATTATAACCAGGGGAATGATTTGGAAATGGTTGATAAAGTGGATAACCATTTGTACCATCTATAAGAGGAGCTGAATGAGGAACTGTGGCAGGCACTACGAATGGTGATACAGCAGAATGCTGAGGAGGGCCACGAAGCTGACCATTTGAAGGGCCAATTTCAGGTTGCAAAGTCAGCTGCTTTGGTGAAGCCTTAAATGTAGGTTTCGGTAAGTTCAAAGCAGCCGGCGAAGAATGAAATGATGATCCCGCATAAGTGTCTTCTAAAGCAGAAGACTTTCCATTTGTTTTCGACAGCTTCTTATTACGATTAGCATCCCTATTAAAATTTGGCTTTTCTCCGTTAGGCAAGGATTGTTCCAAAGAATTATTTCCATCAACATTTGCTTTAGGAGCTTCTCCATGAAAGTTCGGTTTATCGCCGTTAGGAAGAGAAGGCTGTTGTAATTTTTTCTTATTCCTGCCCGCCTCTTTCAGCCCAGATGACCCATCAATTTTTTCATTACTCAGATGCTGTCCTGAAGCTCTCTTGTTAGACTTCTTGGAAGCCTTCTTTTCATCGGAAGATTCACAGTCAGAACTAGCTTTATTGTTCTTGATTGTTTTCTTTTCGAAATCCTTATCCTTCTGAGATTTTTTACTCAGATGCGTTTTCTTTGTTTTTCTGGAACTTTTCCCGCCAAAGTCTACCTTTTGACCATTCGGTAGCCTTCTATCATCATTTGAAACTTTTAAAGACTCGCCAGCATTGCTTTTCAGAGCCGACATTGTTTTCGAATCTAAGCTTGACTGTCCATGAATAGGTATTGCTACCTCATGTGTCATCATACTCTTGTAATGGAAACTCGGACGTAGTTTATTCTTTCAAAAATAAAGACTTAATCTATTAAATAACTAGACGATATTTATTATTCTTTGACATGAATAGTTGAATACTGAAAAGAAGCTAGCAAATACTTGTCATATCCTCTACAAGTTAGTTTCCGAACACATGCTCTTGCGTGACCACTCTTACAGAGCCGATATCTAAAGCGTAAATTTCATCTCGCGGTGCTTTCTTCCTGTACATAAAAGTGACATGTATTTGGTTCTAAAGGTTGCAAAAGTGAAGAAGCAGTGGGGGGTATGCTATCTATTAACCACTAGTAATCATGAATGAAAGAGCAATTGTTGAAATACCGACGATACACCAAATCATTACAAAGTTTAAGGATCCTCCAAAGGAAACTGCTGAGCCATACATGGAAAGACCAATTACTGTCAAGAATCCTCCGGTGACAGCCAATGTTGACCCAAACACAAGATTCAATTTTGATAAATCAATGTTTCCTCCAGGGGCATAAGTATGCATAAATATATAGCCAAAAAATGCACCAAGAGGTTGCGATAATCCACCCAAAAAAGCGCTTATTGTTATAGCTCGTAATTTTGCAAAGCGACGTGACGTTGAAGCAAACAGATAATATAAGGGTAAGCACATCGAAAACCCTTCAGTTAGGTTATGTAATAAAAGACTGAGAAATATTGACATTCCCAACTTTGGATTAGTCTCTGATGTTATGTACGTTATAAAACCTTCTGGAAGCTTATGCAAAGTGATTGCCAAAGAGGTTTGTATCCCAATCAAAAATAACCTTCCGAATGGAGAAGTTACGTGATGATGATGCTTCGTTTCTCCTTCGGACAATTCATCATGAACATCTGCTGTTTGAAGACTTGACGGCTTTCGAATGTCGTCATTATCACTAGTACTTCCATAGTCACCCATTTCATTTGAAGCATTACTCGTCAATGTAGGAAGTTCACAAAAGTGAAGATTCTTAGGAGGTGTAGACTCGTTGTTATGCATCTGGTTATGGTATAAGCAGAGTTCTGCGGAAGAATACCCTCTACATTCTCCTAACATTTCCTTGTTCTCTTTATCATGAGAAAGAAAATGAAGTAACGACGAACTTCGCTTTATTTTAGATGGTCTATGACTTTCAGTCAAGGGAGCGTGTTCGGTGAGACTTGCGTTGGATGGAATAGTTTCAAGTGCAGTTCGGTGCTGCTCGTTAGCAAAGCTTCCATCGAAATAATCTTGGTGTCTATGCTCATGTCCCTCGGAATGGCCCCTTGCATGCGAATATTCATTTGAATGGCCGTGGGTACCGTTATATGAGTGATTGTCAGTTTCGTCGTCACTGTGGTGATGAATCTGGGAGCAATTGTGATGACTCAGACTATTAGAGTCTCCACTTTCAGGTTCTTGGCTGTGTTCATGCGAACTATGGCTGCAATGGACAACCGATTCGCTCGTAATCAAATGGAGAATCGTATTAGATAAAATTGTAAGAAGCATGCCGCCTATATATGAAGCCACCAAAATAAAATTCAACTTTCTCTCCATATGTGGGCTCACATCCCCGCTCTCCTTGGCTGAATTCAAAAGATACTGAATAGCTTCAGGAAGGAGCCTGAATAAAGATGTGAATAAAAGACACCCGGAGCTAAACGCCAAGGATCCACATAAAAAGGTATAGTTCTCTTTGATTTCAAATTTATATTTACCAGTAATTGACTTGGGAAATACAGCATAGTATATGTCATCAATGAAAATCACAAAGCATCCAAAGACACACAAACAGGAAGATAATGTGGTCAACATCCATCCTTGATCCCAGACAGTAAATAGTTCCTTCATAGCAAGATAAGAACGCCTCGAGAACCAAGTATCAACGGAAGATTAAATCAGACAAAACAAATAGGCACCAGTATGTCAATAGAATATCTAGTACACACAGATGTTAGTCTTTGAAGAGCTGTCAATCGAGACCAGATAATAACCTTTAATTATTTTTGTAAGAATAAATATTCCCTCACATGATGTGTTTTTACGGTAGTGGTTATGACAAAGTGTCGCAAAGATATATATCTAGATACTTCTACAGAAGAAAGTAAATTTTGTAAAGCCGTATTATTTATATTTAATCACAGTTTATACATATTTAATGGCCAAAATACTCTATCCTTTAAATCTTGCAGTTTTCTGAATTAAGTGGCTTCAGTCATTTTTAATTTCATTATTTGTTAAATTATACTGAGGCAATTGAGTGTCATTTACCTTCTTTCTTCTAAATGGAATACGAGCATGTGTGGTGTTCTTTCCTGCAAACTTTCTTTTCTTTAAATGACTCAAGTCAATATATCTTTTGTTGAAATGCACAAACAAATACATTCCCAAACCCGCAACTACAACAAGCAGGGGCATTGTTAACATGACTATATATTTTTCGTAATCAATGCCTTCTTCAATATCATAATCTAAGTGCTGGTTTCTCCACTTTTCCTCCAACTTCTTTAAGTCTTGAAGATGCTCTTTTGAAACCCTGGCTCCCTTCTGAATTTCAACAACCACGTATGACTTCAAGTAGCTTTCTTCCTCATTTACAACATTATCTGGTTCAATAGATAATAATACTTTGCGATAAAACTCATTCTCTCCTATCCATTCTTCATCAACTGTAATAGGAAAATATCCTTTCTCCTTGTCTATCCAGCCACTACTGAAAAATGGTTTATTCAGTACTTTACCGCCCTTCTCTACCACTACGGACCTCTTACCAAGGTCAGATAAATCCCTCTTGGTACCCTTCTGCTTTATACCTTCTTTAACATAAAATAAATTAAGCTTCACGTTTTTAACATCTTTCTCGAAGAATTTTGAGTACCAAGTAACGAAATAGGTCTTATCTTTTTTCCATTGTACGTTGTCTCTGGGAAAACAAAACGGCTCGGTCAGTACATCCTTTGCCAATCCCTTTTTCGAATAACCCTCTGGAGTACATCTGATTAATGGGTCAAGTTCATGATCTTCTGGGTTTTCAGGAATCATTTTCCTCTCAGTAAAGGAATCCTTCATGTTATGTGCTTTCAATTGCTCTTTATTATAGGTCACTGTGGTCGCCGTAGCAAACCACGTACCGTAAGTCGGTGAAGCGTTCTTGATATGGCCTCCCTTCATCTTTGGCAATATAGTTTTAGGTGCACCTTGCTTATCTAAGGAGACCCATGGCTCCAATCCGTTGGTTTGAGCCGGTGGTTTGGCACTAAACGTAACGCTAGCAATTACCGTGGGTGTAACAATCTCTGTGATAGTCGACGAATAAACTCTAACCCAAGCTTGCGGCAACTCTTCCTCTTCAACATTACCATTTTTCTCCTCCATCAACTTCTTATAATCCTTGTTTATAATTTTATCCTTATATCTCTTTTCTAATAGAGGAGAGTCAGTCTGCTTAGCGTCCACCACTACTGCATTTACATTGGCTAATATAAATGCTGCCGATACTAAATTTGCAACCTTCATGATGACTAGGAGTAAAAAAACTAATGAAAAATTAGAAAGATCAATGTATATTTAAATCCGCGTCCTTAAATTTTCCTAGTATCTCAAACCGACATAACCGGCATAGAGAAAAATACGAATATCTTGATGGGCTTAAAATGGAGAATGCTACGAAAATGTAAGAGAACCATAAAGTCGTAAACTGATTACCCTAGCCGTCAGGTTAATCAAGACTTTTGAAGTTTTCTTCTGATAATTCAGTGTTCTATGGCAAGAAATTCCATCATTAAATACACGGTAAGGTAATAGTATTAAATGAAACTATGCTGAGTATGCCAAATGTTAAGAGTTTCTAGTATCAAACCTAATGATTCCAGTGTACCTGAAATCCCCTACATGTTCAAAATTTGCAGTGTTGTTTATTAGATTATCCTATTTCTGGAAGTCAATGAAATATCAATTCTGAGCGTAATACCAAGATGACTTTCAAATGAATTTATAGTCTTTTTTTATTATCCGGGTAAATTATTCTAAGTCTACCATTCTTAAATACATGTTACTAATATTTGATGTAGCCGCATTGGTACTGAACTTCGTTCCACAAATTTGGAATTTCTTGTTCACAAGGATCCCTTATTAAGATAGATTTCTCGTAGAGCAATTTGTTCAACCTTGCTATTATTTTTGTCCCGAATTTGGAAAACTCAGGAAATTGAATTTCAATGTACTTGGAAATGAATCTGTCAGGTAAGTTTTCAAACGTTAAACAATATAAGTAGGCATATAGTAAAATTTCAGATGGCTGTAATTTTCCGCTTTCAAAAATATACCCATGTTGAGATTCCTCATTTTCTTGCTTAGACAATTGCAATAGCAATCCAATAGACCGTTCTATAAGGTTCAAGCATTTCAAGTGGCTTCTACTCTCTCGTAGTTTTGCCTTTTGCCTCGACTTCGCTAATATGTGTTTCTCATGCAAAGCGCTGAGTGCCACCGTCTTATCCTCATCACTTTCATAGATTTCCTGATCTAAATATTCGGATTGGATTATGTCCGCATTGCTTAGGCTGAAGAACCCGCTAGTGCCCGCCGACAATCCCGATAATTGAACTTGCAATTGGGCATTATGATAAAACTTAAGCGGCTGGTTATACATCATGGGGAAGGGAAAGAAATTTTGAAATAGTTTTCGAGTAAAATTTTCATAATTCTCTGTACATATATACAAATTGTAAAGATGAATTCGCTCAAGATGGTTTTCAATTAAGGACACAAGACTCTTGTCTATCAATCTCTTCGTGTCGTTTTTGATGATCGTAAACTCGTCACTCCCCGAACTTCCCATTTCTTCTACTACCCAAGAGGTGATTTCTGCGAATCCATTATATTTTTCCTTATTTACAAGCAACACCGGTAATTTCCCGATATCTGAGATGTTTGTATTTGACGACGTCACTATTTCAAATTCAATCAGCTTCACAGTCGATAACATCGTCAAAAGCCAACTACTAGCAAGACATTCCGGCGATATTACAGATAGTTTTCGATTATTGCCCCAAACATGTAGTTGGTACATTTTTAGATATCATTTGTGTATGACAAAGTATGATATTGTTCATCGAAGATTTCGCCCTCGTTGCAGATGAAGGAAAGTCTAATTCTTTTCTCGCGACATTTGAATATGTCGCATTATTATGAAAGACAAAATTTGACTTTAAGCATTGAGATATGAACTATACTTAAGCCAAGTTGTATTCCTAGTGACCAGATACGTGAATTTTATTCGGTATCATCTAATAATTATTCGATAATCATGTTTATACAATCTGAGAAAAAGAAAAGGTTAACTCTTGATGTGATTGGTCTGTTAGAAGATGATTTAGAAGCTGATGAGTTGAATTACGACAAGTGGAGTAAATTGATAAAACTTGCTCTTGTAAAAGATAAAGAAGAGCAGGTAAGAAATATTTTCACGAAATACTTGACCATCTTTAAGTTTGATGGCCAGCAGTGGTGTAATTATATCAACTATGAGCTAAATAGAGGTGAATTTAAGAAGGTTGAATCTTTATTTCAAAAATGTTTTCTGATTACCCAAAGTGTGGAACTTTATCGCTTGTATGTTTCATATGTTCGTCGTGTAAACGATGTGATTACGGGTGGTGAAATGGCTAGAGGAATCGTTATTCAAGCTTTCGAATTTGCCGTAAGCAAAGTTGGAATAGACATTACGAGCAGTCCTCTTTGGAAAGATTATTTAGATTTCTTGAAATCGTGGACTCCTGCGGCGACCTGGGAACAACAGCAAAAAATTGACTTGATTAGAAAAGTATACAAGAGATATTTAGTGATACCTACCGAGAATATCGAATCGCTGTGGTCTCAATATACTAAATGGGAGAATGAAGTTAATTCTTCAACTGCTAGCAAATTTATTTCGGAAAAGTCTGCAGAGTTTATGCTTGCCAGATCATGGAATACTGAATGGCATAATGTGACAAAAAGTCAATTGATTAGGACAATCGTACCTCACGGGATTGAAAATACCTTAACTCAAAACCAATTAACATTATGGCATCAGTGGTTGGACCTCGAGCGAAGAAACAGTTTACAGATCAAAGATGAGTCTTTGCTAAAACAAAGACTAGAATATGTATACAGACAATCAACTATGTCTCTAGTTTTTGTGCCCGAAGTATGGTTTAAGTTTAGCAACTTTTGGTTGTTAGATAATGAAGATGCGAATCTTAATAAATGCACGAGTTTACTCACGGATAGCCTTACAATAAATCCAAAAAGCTTACTATTAACATTTCAGTTAGCTGAGCTTTACGAAAAAGACAACGACTTTGAAAAGTCTAAGGAAGCCTATGAGACGCTCGCACGTGTCCTAGTGAAAGATTACGATCTATGCAATGAGCAAATCAAAGAACTTGAGGGTAAAACAAAAAAGGTAATTAGCAATGGAACCGGAGATGATCAAGATGCTGATGATGATGATGATGATGAGGACCAAGATGCTGAAATAGAATCTAATGAGCCAGTTTTCCAATTCTCGGAAGATGATGCCAAAACGTTAATCTCATTATATGAGGAAGAGAAGGTAACCATTAGGTCCATTACATTGGTTTATTCAAAATTAATGATGGCTTCCAAGAGATCCCAGGGAATGAAAGAGGCTAGAGGAATTTTCAAACAGGCTCGTGAACATTTTAAGCCAATTGGACATGAAATATATGTGCAAAGTGCATTGAGAGAACATTATAGTGATAATAAAAAATCCGCACTCAAAATCTTTGAGTTAGCGTTGAAGTATTTCGGGACAAACGGAGAATTTTTGATGTCTTATTTGACTTATTTAATCAATGCCAATGATGTCGATAATGCAAGAAAATTAATTCAAACCGCAGATGCGAATATCTCGAAAGATGTGACTCAACTAAAGGAACAAATTGCATCTCCTGATTTGAACTCATTTTATAAGCAATTGAAGCAGCATGAAATCAATAGTAAGAAAGTCTATTTAAGAAAGTTATACAAGGCATACATTTCATATGCCTTTTGCTATCTTTCTTTGGATGTTGCTAATAGCTTTGCTAATAGATATCAGCAACTATTTCCAGAGGACGATCCAATAGACCTATTTAGTGATAGATATCGTATTGACAACATGAATTTGATCAAGCGTTTAGAGTTAGCCTCAACTGAAAGTGAGATTTCGGACGATGAGCCAGTGCCCAAGAGAAGAAAAGTTCAGAACTCGGAAAATGTAGCATTTGAGTCTTCAGGTAGCACTCAGACTAATAACAATAATTTCAGCCTACCTCCTATTCCCGGAACCCAGACTACTCAACATGGCTTCGTTGGCAGCAACATATACAACCTTCTTAGGGTCTTACCTAATGCTTCGTATTTTGGTACATCTTCAGATCATGTTTTCGATGCAGGTAAGTTAATAGAACTATTTACAAATCTTCCGAATACTACTGTGGATTAAGGTTCGATAGTCATTACCAGATTTATATTCCTACGTAATTTAAAGTAGCTCTTATGTATGAATACACAACTTTTATTGAAAATCACAATATAGAGCTGTATTGTGGTTGTAGTACTAAATGTTGAAATCAAAAAATTGGCTGCGAATTTGTACACCTTGCTCCAGCTTGAAGGAATTTTGCAAACAAACACAAAATAATTTATATTAATTTCAAAGAACTTACTGAAATGTTTGGTTTTATCAAGAAGACAGAACAAGGAGCTTTCAATGGATGTTCTAAGTATTATTCGAATAAAATAGTACTTTGGCAGCGTAAAACACTTTTAGTCATCGTTCCAGTGTTGTTTTGTTTGAAGTTCACTTTGGTGAACTTCTTGTACTGTCTGAGCCTATCATATACGTTCCCATTTGTTAAGTTGAGCCAGATAGATTTAAATGCTATCAGTAACCCTTCCATTTCTCTTGGAAACCAAACAAGACACTCCGATATTGCATTTGTGAACCATTTATTAAATAAAAATCTACGAGACGACTATAGCTCTTTTAGACTTGAGAATGAAACTGAGATAATCATTCAACCATCCTTATACTGGAGTCCTTTTTCAATATCTTTTAAGCTACAAGAAAGACAATTTAATTTCAAGGAAGGAAGAATACTAGTTCCCGAAACATCTATCACCACTATGTGGACTAAAACCTTAAAGCAAAAACCATTTCCACTTACCTTCTCAGATACAAAGGAGTTGGAACTTAGAACAAAAGTTAAAAATTTTATTAGACAGCGAATCTTCACGTCTCTTCAGAATGAAAATGCTTTTTCGGACTATGACGTAGACAAGATTCTGCAACTTCTTTTGTTCATAAGGTTTGGTAACTTTGGCATCCTCTGCGCTACTGTTCTTTTGAGCCTTACAGTGGCACTTTTTGTCCTTTGTGGATGCCATACTATGCTCTCTCTTTATTTGACGGCCATAGCTTCCATCTTTCTTGGGTGTGCTATGATCACTTTCACTATCTGCAATTTAATTGTAACTGTACTTATCGATTTAAGATACGCCAATAGAACGAGCCACCGTTCTATTTCCATTTTGCTTTTTCAGCTTATCATTTATTTACTATTCACTTCCTTACTTGGCATAGAATTTAAAAGAAAGGAAGCTGAAAGGAAGGAGAAAATACTTATTGCTTCATTTTCACCTTCGCCATCCCCAGATCAAGGGACAGATAAATCTAGCATATATTCCAACTTATCAAGCTTTAACCCTAAGAAAGATGATTCACGATCTGAAAATCCAAGTCTCGTCATAAATAGCTTGGATCCAATGAAGAGGGTTGATGACTCAAAGTTGATGATGTACAAAACACATTTTGAAAGAATGTGTTCAGAGAAAGATTGAAGATACCTGAGTATGTGTTCATGTGCTTTTGAATGGATCTGGAGATCAATAATATTAATAAATACATTTTCTATAACTAGCTATTTGTTTTCCTTGCTTTTAATAGACAACATGGTGGATAGAGAACAATTGAAGAAAGTATAATGTATAATGCAGGTGCTCTTTAAAATGTTCTTGTATCTTCCTGAAATATACCTATAGTATCTGTGAATGAAGGTTTGAAGGCCCAATTATTAAACACGTCGTAAACCAATAAGAATTCTTCAGTCAGAAGATCTCTTGGGCATTTATTTAAAATTTCTTTGGGAATTTTTGGAATCAAATCTATATCAGCGCCAGGAGCTAACTGTGATAATGCATCCGAAAGCTTACCAGTGGATCTGTACATTAAAATTTGAAGAATGTATTCAAGCATATCAAAATCCAAATCAGGTCTATTCGTAGGAACGATTTCAACAACTGCTAAGCTAGCTCCAACAGGAAGGATGGATTTCAAGGGTATCAAATATGGCTGATCCTTCATGATAAGGTTAGGATCATAGTCATTTCCATTTGGAACCAGATTATCGGAAACTTCAGAGACTGCGATTAAATGAGAGTCAGTGAATAGTTCTCTCTTAATAGCAGATTTATTTCTCTTGTTGAAGTGGGCCCCCGACCAAAATTTTTGGGCAGTAACGTCGGGTATGAAACATATCATTCGTACTCTTCCGTACTTTTGTAACCAATTTTGATATACAGAGCACATTATCCATTGTGCTAATAGAGATTCACCAAACTTCTGTGTCGTGAGATTCCCCACTATGAGTAACTCGTCATGAACTTTTTCTCTGGATTCATATTTTGGCTCAATAATCTTTTTTTGAAGAATTTCATCGAAAGTTTCCCACTTGAAGCCGTTTTTAGGGAAAAGTATAAAATTTTCTTCATTCCCTGTTTCTTTTTGCAAATACTCGATCCTATCTTTCCATATTTCAACATTCTCTTTCGAATCTTCTACGATTATATGCTTGTTTGGTTTAAGTTCTTGGTTCAAAATCGATGAAAATAAGCCGTATCCTGGAAACACATCAATGATATCCAATCGTTTGGAATTTGAATACTTCGATTTTAGTTCGAGTTTCTTCAAAATTTCATGACAAATGGCTGGACGAATGACATGCTTGTGTCCGTATTGAAATTTGGGTATTCCCATCTTTTTGAAATGCTCAGCCAACGCTGGCTTGATGAACAGCGCCTTAGTCATATACTATTGATCATCAACTTGATTTATCTAACATTAAAGAGATCAGAAAGTTATGCTCATGATTATAAATCACGTGATAGATATATATGTAATGGTGATAAGTATCATTTCTTAAAATGTACTTAGAAGAGAAAGGGAAGTCATGTCTATAAATCAAGTTGAAGCAGAGAAAAGCAACCTTGCCAGTAACATTCCATTTGTATTTCTCGATCAATCGGAAAGAGTAATATTTTCTTCTCCTACTGCAAGACAATCTTTATGCCTTAGCCTGATGGACTGTAAAATTGGTCAAGTAAACATAACAGCAAAAAATGGCACTTTATTTTTGACAAACAAAAGGCTCATATATATGACTGGCTCACAAGGCGATATAAACAATTTTCAGATTATCTTAAAAGACGCTTCTTCGTTGCGATTTTCTCACGAACTCAAGTCGCCCTTGCTCGGGGCAAATTATTGGGAATTTGTGTTTTTCAGTTCTGCTGGAGGTCCCAGTAATATGTCACCAAAGGATCAATGGTTCAAGGGCCAGATAAAATTCAATGATTCTGGAATATTCAATTTCATTCAAAAGTTCGATGAAGTACTCCACGATTCAATAAATAATCAAAATGTTGACGAAGAGCTTCCTAGATATACACCCACGATTCAATAATATACATTAAATTAATTTAAATAACTCTCTAACTAAATACGCCAATCACTCGCTTGTGAGGGCTTCAGTATTTATATGGATACAAAGTGTTTAATCGACAGTTCTTAGATTCCAACCAGTGGACTTTTAGAATCGCTTAAATCGATATCTTCCGTCTGCGTCCGGAGTGGCTGCTTGATGGCATTATTAGACACCACAGGATTAAGCCCTAGTTTTTCATCAAACTCAGTGAAATCAAGAGCTTCTTCAACTTGTTCCCGATCCAAACTAGACAATTCTTGAAATTTTTCTTTTACCAAATTTTCAAGAGTCACAGCATCTTGATATACGATCGATCCTTCTTCATTATAGACCTTAGCGTTACTAAACATCAAATGGAAGTCTTCCAAGAGTTCTTTCGCATGAACATAGCAATTAGTATTAATCCTCTTCTTTACAACGTCTAGCGCAATTGGATGCTTTATCAAAACATAATAATCGGGATAAAGCTTCTTGGAAGGCTTCACTAGGAATATATCACTCAATGAGCGACCATCCTCATCATGATAAGTCATCACTGATTCATATATTGCTTCTGCAATATCCTGTAGACTCGACCGTTCACCTGAAGTCAATGGGTCAACAGAAGGCGTCGTTCTGTTAAAGGGTTTAGATGCCCTTGAACGTCCTTGAGATCTGTTCCTTATTGCAGGAGTTGTAGATTTCTGTTTCTTAGATGAACTCGAATCAGACTGATAATCATCTCCCATTAGTTTCCTCTTAGAAGAATTTCTGGAGCCAGGCTCAGTTTGAGTAGTACTTTCGTCATCACTATTATACTCAGAGATTTTCGCCTTTTTACCACGCAGACCTCTAGAACGTTTCTGTCTTGAGCTGTCATCATCGCTATCGTCAGAGAGCATTCCATCAATTTTTTTTAACCATTGCTCTTCCGTCAAGTTGTCATCATACATTGCTACTTTTCTCTCCCTCGACCCTCTACCATACTCTTGAAGAATTTCATCCCTTTTCAAAAAGTCATCAGGATTTCTCTTGTATATAGAGGGAAGTTCTTGCTCCAGAAATAATCTTGTGGGGTATGATGCATCCCTAGTCTCCTTTGCTCTGGCTTCATCTAGATTCCTGAAAATCTCTATTTCACCGTCGTTTCTTGCAATAACTTGATTAAGCTCGTCATCATCCAAATCATCATCATTTTCGTAGCCTCCTTTCTGTTTCCTTTCATCCTCCTTTTCAATTAATGCTCTCAAGAGAGCCTCTTGCTCCTCCGCTGTAGATTTGTTATCGAACTTACCTGCCTGAATGACTTTTCCGTCGATCTCTAGTTTAGCATAAGCTCTTTCCAAAATCATTTCCTCAACAGAGTCCTCTGTGATGAGCCTCAAAATTCTGACTTCATTTTTTTGACCGATTCGATGAGCTCTATCTTGTGCTTGTAAATCCTGATGTGGATTCCAATCAGTGTCAAATATAATGACGGTATCCGCGGTTTGCAAATTTAAACCTAAGCCACCAGCTCTAGTAGACAATAGAAAACAAAAATACTCAGAGTTCTCAGCATTGAATAATTTCAATAATCCCGTTCTGTCATCAGCTTTAGTGGCACCATCTAGTCTCATGTACTTAAGCCCTCTCAATCTTAAGAAATCTTCCATTATGTCCATAATCTGAGTCATCTGAAAAAAGATTAAAACCCGATGACCTGTTGCTTTAAATTTCGGTAAAACCCTATCTAATAATTCAAACTTACCAGCAACTCTCCATATCTGATCATTTGTTTCGACCGTGGGATTGATCAAGTTTTCAACTTCTTCATAAACAAAAGGATGATTGCAAATTTTACGTAATTGCATGATTTGGTTATTTGCATTTTTGATCATCACCGGAACATCTTCATTATTAGGATCTGAAGCGAATAAAACATTATACTTAAGCATTTGTTGATAAAGCTTTGACTGTAAAGCAGACATTTTGCATTTCACGACTTTTTCGACCTTGCTCGGCAAATCCTTTTCGACATCTTTTTTAAGTCTTCTTAATAAAAATGGTCTTAAAACTTTATGCAATCTCCTAATAACCAATAGCGTCTCTTCTTCACTCAACTCAATCTTGTCTTGTCCTCCAGTATTTGCAAAAGGAGTATTAAACCACTCATCAAAAGATTTAACAGAGTTGAAAATCTTTGGCAAGACAAAGTTCAAAAGAGCCCAAAGCTCTGGTAAGTTGTTTTGTAAAGGAGTTCCAGTCAAAATTAAACGATAATCGCTATGATAATGATGAGTCAAAGTCTCTGACAACTTTGAATTGGCATTTTTCATTCTGTGACCCTCATCGATTATCATATGGACCCACTTGATTTTAGAAAGTAGATTTCTGTCCTTAATGACATATTCGAATGTAGTTAAAAGTATTTGAAAGTTTCCTTGTTTAATGTCGTATTGTAACACCTTACGCTGGTTTGGTGTACCTTTGTAGGTAATTTTCTTAACACTTGGTGCCCATTTTTCAAATTCTAAGTTCCAGTTAGTTAAAGTTGAAAGAGGTACTATGACCAAAAAAGGACCCGGTATATGCTTTGCCTCAATAAGATACGTGACCAAAGAAATCGTTTGAATTGTTTTACCAAGACCCATTTCGTCTGCTAATATACCGTTCAAATGATTGTTGAATAATGACACCATCCACTGTAAACCTTTTATTTGATATTCTTTAAGGGTGCCTCCAACTAAAATAGATGGTTGCTTCGTAACTTCTTCTTTTATTCTATGAGCGATATGATAATAATCAAGCTTTTCCCTCTTTTCATCTTCACTAATTACAGGTTCGAGCTGATTACCGTCTTTTTCAACCCTGCCCTCTTTCTGCTGGTTTTGAACAGCCCTCGCTAAAGAATCCAAAAACTGATTAGTTTGTTTAAGCAAATGTGTAATTCTAGTATCTTTCGTGTGATCTAATAATTTCAAATACTCCTCCTCGTCATTCAGCTTCAAGGCTTGCAAACGCTGCTTTGCCATTCTTTCAATCTTCCTTTGTTCTTCCTTGGCAGCATGGTTGTGAAAACTAGCTATCTTAGAAAAGAACCTCTCACTCTTTTCCTTCTTCCGTTGAAACTTGAAGGATCGCTTCTCTGAGCTTGATAGAATCTGGCGAATTGAACTATGGTGCTTTTGGTTCTGTTCCTGAACTAATGAATCCAATTGATGCCGATATAATTCACGAGTAGCATGGACTCCATCAAGAGAAAGATTATTGAACTTTGCTAAGAAATTTGGATGTGAGTTAGGAAGTAAAGATTGGCCAAACCAAACATGCGACAAAAGTTTGCCTCTCAATGTCTTTTGAAACGGGAGAAGTTCTAATTTAACGATTTCCGATTTAAGTTCCTCCTTCTCCAGTTCATCATCCGTAATTTCTGCCAATCGTTCCTTCAATGATGATAGCCTCTGATCAATCTGTAGGAGAATCGTTATTTCTCTGTTATATCTTATATTTTCCATATGAAAGGTTTCTGGTAAAACAAATGGAAATTGAAATCGGCTCTGAGGAGCATACAATGCACTAAATGCAACGTCAACATCATCAGAGATGCTCGGTACCTCGAAACAATCAACTTGAACATTTGGCTTATTAATTGGAAGGATCACCTTATCATTTTTTTCCTTATTAGGGATTAGGTCTTTTATATTCACAGGGGGTTCAGGGGTCATATATACCGGCTCCAATGTATTTGCCTTACCTTTGCTAGCCTGATAACTTGAGACTGAAGGAGCCCTCACAGACGGCAGGTTGCGATATGGTAGGTTAGGACTTTCATTCTTTAAGTTCTTTTGTTGTCTTATGCCCTTCGCAATGAAAGAAGGGTCACTTTGGAGTGGAGGCCCTTGAGGAATCGATTGAAAAGTAGCAGGGGATTGATTATTCATGGGAAAATTTGGAGAACCTGGTTTGTTGGGAGCAATATCTGGTGACGCGTGTAATTGTTGAAATTGTCCATTAACAGAGGGTAAGTAAGAACCATCGGGAAAAGCAGATCTGTCATTTGTAATAAAATCTATGAGATTTTGCGGTATCGGTTGTCCACTGGAATTTGGATTTTTTACTAAAAACTTAAGTGCTTGATACTGGGCCTTCACTAGTTGAAACTGTTGAGGAGTAAAAGCTGAACCATCTTGTGAATTATTAAGAAACAGCGGTGCCGCGGCACTATTGGAATTATTTGGAAACCCTTGAGGTTGATTCAGAGGAGTACCACCGATCCCCTGGCCCTTAGGAATATTCACTTGCATATTTGGACTGACACTCTTATTGGGAGGCATACCATTGATGCTTGGGTTATGTTGTATACCTGGATTAGGAACATTGCTTACCTGACCATTGTGAGGGATTTGCTGAGCTTCTTGCGCGCCATATTGTCCCCCCTGACGTTGTTGCTGCTGTTGTCTTTGAAGAGCTTGCTGATTTTGCTGTTGAAGAAATTTAATTATCTTGCTTAAATGTGCAAACTCAGGAACATTTACCGCATGTTCACCAAACTGATTTCGTAGTTGGTGCCAACGTTGAAGAATTTTCTGAATTTCTTCTCTCAGCAATTGCCGATTCATGGCTCTTTTGAAGAAATTACCGTATTCTCTCTAATTGATTGTATTACTTCAATCTGTTGATACTGATATAAAAAAGAAAATTCGGGTTCTGTTATTTAAGTCGTGTAATATCATTCCTGTATATAAATGTATACAATATCAATAACGATAGTAGGATCTAAATCCATATACCAGTTTCAACTGCTTCTTCAAATAGAGATAGAGCTTTGATTAGTAACACTAGACCAATAGATGACTTTAAGTGATATATAATACCTATAACATTATGGCATCCATAAAACGCCCTTGGTTCGTGGTGCATAATTAATAGCCTCAAACTTTTCCTTTTTAACATTTTTACCAACGATACCTTTTGAGCTTGAAGTAATTCCTTTCACACCAGTAGATTTCGGAGTCTCTTTAACAGCATCGTTGTGTTTCGTGTTTCGCTTTGAACTTTTTGGTGTGGTGTATGCGTATTTTGTTGTATCGACCTTGTGCTGGAGAATCGCGCTCGAAATAAGATTAGCATCTTCATTTAAGGAGGCACATACATTAGGGTCGTAGCGTCTAAACTGATTAACATCATAGTCCTTATAGATTAACAAATCTGCTTCGTTCAAATTTAAGCAACCTATATTAAAACTTCTCATCCATATCCTTGTGATCGCGTCTTCTGTAACAAGGTGCCAAATCTTTCCAGTATCTTTTGCTTCAAAAAACTTTTTAAATATGCATGATCTTACCAAATACTTTAACCGTCTGGGTATCTCAGCATCAGCATTGCTTCCCTCGATGGAAACATCACTTTTGAGTGCAGCGTTAGTCACATCGGTATTAAATGAATTCTTAACATTTAGATGCTCTAATGAGTCAGTTTTGTCGTCACACTCTCTAGGTCTAGCAGATGAGAAGGGAAGTTCGAAATTAGTTTTGTTGTGAGGAAATTCTGTGACCTTTGGAGAATGGATTTGGTAGCTCAAACATTCATTCCAGCTTGGTATCCTTTGGTTGGGAGATTCGAGTTGGATTTCAGTAACTATTGGCCCCTTTTCGTCAGCATCATTTGAATAAGTGTCCTTCTCCTCAAGGAATTTGTTGATAAATCTTATCGACTCTCTTGCATTTACTGCAGACATCAAGAATCCTTTCTTGACGTGTTCAAACTCGTGCAATGTATAGGTTGGAACATATAAGTTCAAGTGTACTAATTCATTTTCCTGAAAATCGACGTTATGGGCTAAATATTCTTTACTGAACCAGCGTTTGATGTTTCCAATTCCTCGAACAAAAGCTGTATGATCAAGAATTAAATTTATTTCCCTTCTAATAGCCTTCTCAGACTTTTCAGCCGCCCGTGTTCTAGCTCTCTCGAAGAAAACTAGCTCATCATTATCAGGACCTATTGAGTCATCCTCTTCCCCCATTGTTGGTTTCATGCCAAACACTCTATATTACTTCGTTAGGTTTGTTCGTACAGATTTTTATTTTTTTCAGAGCAATATGAAGGTTGACACTACATGTTACTTATTGGTTACGAAAAAGAAAGAACAGAAAGAGGAAATATTAGTTGATCAGTCGTGGTATAGAACCATAGCTGATTATGAATGAGAAACAACTACAATTGAAATCATCTTGGTAGAACGGCGAATATATATTTTTTAGGAGTTATACACACATTATTCCTACTTTTTAACTTTGTTAGATATATCCTGTGAATTAATCAGTAGCAGCAAGCTCATGAGATTGAAACAAATCTTGTCTTTGAAAGACAAGTCGATCAGATAATAGTCAATGGTTGTATTCATCGAGCTAAAGCTCTAACATTAGAGATGCCAGAAAAAACATATAACGAAAAAGGTTCATCCTTCAAATTTCATTTCAAATGAGCTCTGCTGTGCCACTTACATAATAAATGAAAAACTTACTTCAAACACCAATAGTTTTAGAACAGATATTTTTTTTAACAAAAATTAAAGAACTATGAGCGAAAGTAAATGAAAAAAAAAAAGAGCATAAAAATGAAAAAAAAAAAGAAAAAATTGGTGTCACAAATCTAAAAATTGCAATTACCGAGAGACTACTAAATCAAGGAACCCGTAATCAACAAAGTCGACTTAATCGTAGTTACATGTATCCCATTCTTTATCTAAGATTCACAAAAACATACTAATTGAATTCAAGCACCGAGTTTTGCGAGCTTTGGGGCTCAATTGGAGTAAAGATTGTAAGATCTTTTTCTATGCTGCTTGGGGATTCAGATTCATTTGTGATCTTATCTTTTTCTAAGGTATTGACAGCTTTTTGAAGCTCAAGCACCTTTTTGTGATATTTCTCAATATCATCGTTAAAAAAGTTCTGTTTATCAACTAAGGCCATTTTCCATTCTTTGAACCTTCTTTCTTGGAGAGCTATGACTTGGTTAAAAGCTTCTTTAGAACGAAGCTCACTTCGTTTTACTTCGGGGTCATAGCACTCCAGAGAATCCATTATTTCTTTGAATCCTATTTTGTGATAAGCGAAATATTGATCAATACCATCATTGGGTAATTTTTCCAAGCATCTCCGTTCATATTCATATGTTAATTTCAAGCGATGAGCTAAAAGATGTTCACGATAATTTTCGTAATGTGTTTCCGTAGAGAAAATCAAATCTAATAAGTTCTCTCCCATTAAGACATTTCTGAGATCAGCGAAGTCGCAATGGCTCCTATTATCTACCTCCACAAGCCCCCATTTATACTTTCTACCTCTAACGTACTTATTGTTTCCATTTCTGTAGTATGTGTTTGAGCCTACAACTGCGAAAGGCGCTACGGATTCAATTCTATCAGACAAGCCTTCATCTAAAAGAAAATCGCAAATCGGAATCGAATTGAATTTCATTGTTCTTCTGACTTCATTTTTAAATTTGATCAATTCTTCTGATGAAAACGTATCACTTTTGCCAATGACAGGTATTAAATTTACCCTTTTAGATAAGGCCCTCATTGTATCAATATCTAAAGGCTTCAATTTACTTCCACTGGGGTTGAGAAAATAGAGACAACAATGCACCCTGTTGTCCTTAATTTTGCTTCTATCGGGCTCTTTCGACTGAAACATGTAACTTGTAAACTGATCATCGATAAATTTAGTGGCAGGATACCAGGCAAAGTTATTATCGATTAGATTTCCAATACCAGGTGTATCAACTAGAGTTAATCGAAGCTTGAAACCTTCTTCTACCAATTCATATTTGTGCAAAGTGATATTACTGGTTGCTTTCGGAATTTCTGTCGAAGTATTTATCAAGTTTGAACGAAACAAGGTATTGATAAAAGTTGTTTTACCTGTACCAACCATCCCTGCAACCATTAAAGTAAAATTGCTGCCTTTCTTATAAGACATAAGAGTATACTGCTCTGGAAGGTAACTTAATCCCGCCAATCGTTCTTTATGATAGGGTATGGCGTTAACAGAAGGCGTCGAATTAAGAGAAGCAACCTCGAGCCCCATCCCATCTAATATTGGCGACTTCCCTAACCATTTAGACAGCTGTTGAATACCCGGATCCTTTTCCACAAACGTTCCTGCACTGCCTTTTCTGAGATCCAGTCTATTTTGAACATTACCGGCATCAGAGAGGACAGATGATCGAGGGAAAACATTGAAAACAGACTCCGCACTAGAAAGAAGATTTGGTCTTTCAATTTCGCAGCTTGTGTGTTGTGGATACATTTTATCACTTTTCAGTTTGACTACTGAATATTCTTGTAACTGTTTTCATCTTCATAATGTAATTGACCAACTAGCCACAAACACAGAGTTGCAAAATCATTTGTAATTGTTGCAAGTTTTCCTGCATAAACATTGCTTATTTTTGTTGCCTCTAATTTCTGAAGTGCTTTCTTGTTTGCGAAAGGGTGGCACTTGAAGAGTTTCTTGATGCAGACCAAGAGAGTGCTCTTTGTTTCAGTAATACAAAGTACGGGATGAACCGAGCAACTTTGCGTCGTAAGTCTATTCATATCGTTACACGATGTCCCCAGCTGAACTATTACATTTCCTAATCGGGTCGATGTATAAACATGGGCCCTCAAAATAGCCTTTTTTGAACGAAATCAATAGATACGACTGCCTTCGGTCTGAGCATAGAAATAATATGAAGAATAGAACCAAAAGTTACTTCAAATTAAAGGGACTGTGTGTTTTTTGATCCGTTCAAAACTTCTTATCGAGGGCTAGCTAGCTTAGGATCACTAGATGTTTAAGGTAAATCGATCAACAGAAGACCTTCACGGGTTGGGTCAGCGAAGGAACATAGATCGAAGAAGAGCAAGATCGTCATCTCCAGTCAAAAACCGTCGCTTTCTTCCCAGCAATTCACAGGGTGAATTTTCACGAAGCTTAGAGGACCTTCGGTCTGTGTGCTCGGGTGGTTCTAACCTATCGTATGAGCAACTAAAGCTGCTTTCAAATTCACCAATTTCTCGAAGATTACACATTAATTCAGACTCAAGCAAGTATGTAATTCCGATTCCCTTCACTTTGCAATTACCTCCCAAGTTGAGTCAAAAAAACATCGAGAAAGAGCGTTCAAGGTCTCCTTCTCCGCTGAGACTGCCTCCAAGACGTGGAGGCACAAGTCGCATGAAGCAAACAAAACTAATATATACGGGTCTAAAATATGAGAAGATAGGTTCACTGTCTGAAAGTGAGCTAGAGGAAGAAGAAATCAATATTAAACTAAATGAAATTAGTCGCCGACCACCTCCAGTCTCGCAGAACAAGTCTAAAGCTCTGAAATATATACATAAGAGCTGCTTGTCTTCTCTGGATGTCTTGAGTGTCATTGAAGAGGCTTCCTTGAATGAAAAGAGCTCACGAAGGTCGAGCGTAAAGTCAATAAAGAGCAAGCTGTTACCTGCATTGCCAGCAAGGCCGCTGGAAAATAAACAACTCCCATCGATAGCTGGATTGGGTGATGCGATCAAATCAACTAAAATTCCTACTAATTATACGTTGCCTAGTTTGCTGCTTAACAGGAGACCATCTGGGAGGATAGTTTTTGCGCATACACCAACGGTAGAGCAGAACGAAAACACAAGCAGTCGTTTGATAACTGACCCTAATTTGGAAGAAGAGAAACCCCTCCGGCCGATCTCAAATCTAGTTACTAGCTTGCTCCCGAGGTCGAGAACACAAGATAACTTGAGTTTTTTTCTCTCTGATAATGTACCTGTTGAGAACCGAGACCATTACTTAAAAATTCACAAAAGAAGCTTCAGCGATGAGTCTTACGTATCCTCTGCAGTGTCTTTCACCTCAGGATGCGAATCAATGAGCTACAACTTATCTAATCAGTCTTATGGTAACATAGATGCGCAAAGCGATTATATCTCAAGAAATCCTAAGATTTTTGCCTCATCCTATCCTTCAAACAGAATACAGTCCTCCATCCCTAGTTGTGATGAATCTGAAACATCCTTCACAACTGATGATAGTGAATGTACTGAAAAGTCATGGGACTCTACTAAAAAATCAATTAATCTTGACAATCGAAATTCGGAATTGGATTCTACACATGATGAATCAGCTCATTTTGATCCTGCGCAAAAAGAATTGCCTCCTCGTCCTCAGCTGTTACATTCTCCAAATTCCATAAAAAATATTACGAATCTCTTTTCCATTGAACGAACTGGTTCTGATACGTGTGAATCTTCGCCCATAAAGGCATCGAATTCATATTCAAACTCAAATTCAGCTTCAGATTCGGATTCAGAAAATGAATGCATAACAAGAACGGTTTCCAAGCTCTACCAATCTTCTGGAGAGCCTTTAATAGAATCTAATATCTGTGATGACAGTTTAAACAACGGAGCCGGAAAAATGTTTTCCTTTCCCAATAATAGCTCAAATGCCACGAATAGCGACGAGGCAAGGAAACTGCTTACAAAGGATTCAACGTCATCGGGGAAGGCTCCTCGCTGTTTCAAACCCGGAGGTGTAATAGTGATACCTGATTTGGAAGAGATAAGGTTATCATCTCATAAAAGCTTAGGTCCTAGCTGTTCGCATAATGGGATTGCATTCGATGATATACCTTCAGAATCCTCAAAAACAGAAGAGAGTAGTGGCTCTTCAGATTGTGAAAGCGAATTGGAGCCTATTGGAGTACCTACTAGTGCCGCAAAAAGCGTTATACAAGACCAATTTAAGTTGGTTACAAATGCGGAGTCTGACACTGACTCAGAGCCGGCAAAGGTATCATTGTATTCCGATGTGTTAATTTCGAGATCAACTCCAAATTTGCTACTAGACGATAATAAGCACAAGCCTGCCGCCAAATCATTTGAAAATTCAGTTGCTAGAGATAAAAATTATTCACCAGCTTGCTCAAAACACAGACGACGCAAATCGATGTATAGTATTGACTTTTTTCCGGAAAACGACAACAGAAACGATGATTTAACAGCATCGGCGACAAGTGCTCATGTGAAATCAAAATCTGTCGACTTCGCTTTGTTGAATGAAGAGTTAAGTCTGCTCAAATGTGATTCAAAACCTAGTAGGAGCATGTCTAATGATCAGAAGCCAGTTGATAATGAGATATATCCCTTAAAAATTAATATTGCAGAGCCCCCATCTAAGGTTGATTATGCAATTGATTTTAATGAAGCGGAAGATCTCACACAAAGATCGGCCGATAATATGAGTGAAAGATCTAATGATATCAAATTACGTACAAAGACCAAATCACATAATCCTAGTAGTTTTGGGAAATTTGATCACTTTAGAAAAGACTTGAATAAAGCCAAAAGAAAATCCTCAGGAGGAAATCAATCTTCAACGTCATATTCCAGCTACCAGTCAAGTAGAAGTCTTATGGCAAGTTCTTTAACTTCTCTCTCCGATAATAATAGCGTCGTTATTGATTTAACTAAAGAGAAATATGACATATGTACAATCCAAAGGAATAATTCTACTCAATCTTACAAATCTGTTACTGAAAAAACGAAGGATGGAAAACATATTGAAGTTGTTCTAGTAGATGAGGAGGATAGAGATGAATTGGAAAGCATTTATTCTAAATACCTCAAAAGTTCGTGGTTAAAAAGAGCAGAATCTATGGTATCTCAATCCTCAGTAGCTAGTTCTGTTTCTTTTGAAAGCAAAGCTGACTCAACTTCGCAACTAAAATTAAAAGACAGAGATGAATTGGTTGCAAAATATAAAAAGAGTCTTCAAGATCTCCGAGCAAATTATGGTGCATCGAGTTTGAAAAAAAATAATTCAAATAGAACTTCAAATGTCACGAGCAGTTCCCTAGTTAGCTCGGCAGCTAAAAAATTGGCGCATACTCCTAATGGCAGAAAGGTCTCACTGGAGATTATGAAGCATGAAAGAAAAGAGCTGAATTTGGTTGCCGAAGAGACAAAATATTTTGATTTTTCAAAATCTAACTATGACTTTAGTTCTTTTATGGAGCAAAGACAAAATGATTGATAATTATTCTTTCAGTGCGATATTTTTACTTTGATCAATACCACAAATATGGCATTTAGAAGTTCTTATATACTATTTAAATCCAGGACTATCAGATTCTGAAATTGTAGTTAGATTGTAGGAGCTTTTAAAAAATGGATCTCCAGTTCTGTCGTACATATTTATGAGCTTTGGAGATAATGTGGTATTTGTATCAAGCTCCAAAGTATCAGTCTCCTGCTCTTCTTCATTGACCGATGTAAATGAATTAATAGAACGATTTGAAGGTCCTCTGCTTAAACTGCGACTTCTGCTAGTATCTGATGACTTGCCTGAACTATTTGTCCGATAAAATGTAACGGTCTTGTTTGAGATCTCGATCTTGTTGGTCTGATAAGCTGTATTATCAACTATAGTCTTTGCTGGCTTTTTATTATATGAATTTGACCTCATAAATCCATTGACATTATTAGACTTCAAAAATCGGTTTTCATATTCATGCTCTTCAAAATTAAAATCTTCAGGTAATTGGTTAATTTCATCGATTAAATCATCTTCAATCGTAGAATTACTAATGGCATTACCCAGAGTACTGACCTCAAGAGATGATTTCATATTAGCGCCGATATCACTTGTGGCTGAATCTTCAATAAGCCCGAGATAATCATTCGACGTATTGGCGCCGACTTTAAAATTGTCGGCTTCATCATTACTGAACCAAGAATACCTTTTACGTTCATCATTTATGAGTCTTTGACGAGGATCTTTCGATCGCTGCTTCGATGAAACCCTTTGACCACCAACGTTGGGTGTTACCCCGTAAGCCGACGAGTTGTTTTCATTACTGTCTTTCGCACAATGCTTCTGAGTTATTACTGAATTACTTCCAGACTCCAAGGTCTGAAGAGTAGCCATCATATCAATTATTGATTTTCTATTCTCTTTGCTTTGACCAGACGATGATTTAGCTTCCAGAAATGAGTCTTCTTTCTCTAGAGCGCTCAAAGTGTTCATCATCTCTAGGACTGAAAGCCTATGACTTTTGTCTGTATTTTTGGCTTGCTGTTCGATCTTAGATTTCCTCGTAGCATTTGATTCCGATTCGTCTGTATTCTGGAAAGTGGATTCGATTGAAGCATCTTGTCCCGTGGCCATTGGTGAAAGAGGCAACGGTCTCTCAGAGACCCCATATGTGTCTTTATTCATATCTATTCCTAATCCTAATTTCCATTCATTTACATCTTCATTATATTTATCATTGAAATTTTGAAATTCTAAAACTTTGTCAGAAATTTTGGAGTCAAACTCATCACTTATAGAACTATGAAAGCTCTTTAAACATCTTAGTTTAGAAATATTCCTTTCATTATGTTTAAAACTATTATTTTCACAAGAAGTAGCCTTGAAGTCTTGAATCGAAGAGTTAGGACGATGTATGAATAAATGAGAGTTCTTTGCATCACTTTGAACGTGTCCTAATCTATGTCTCAAATTGGATCCAAATGTTAGCCCATTTATAATCGGTGAACTAATATCATAAAGATTCAAGCATTCGGAATTGGCCCCGGGCGACTTGAAATCTTTGGGTTCTGTCTGAGTACTATTAACAGAAATAAAAGATGACAGGTCACTGCTGACAAAATAATTTTCCAAAGCATCATCAGATTTTGATTCTTCTTTGATCTCATTCTGTGCACTAGTTCCTTTAAAGTTAAAGTTCTCCATTGACAAGTGAAAAGAATTATTGAATACTTTTATGTCGTGGCTTTTTCTTGCCCTATTACATTCCCGTCGAGGTTTCACACTAGAAGACCCTGATGAAGAAATATCTAGCAGCACACCCAACATCTCGGAGTCCATCTGAGAGTCATTATTTCTTTCTAGTTCTTCATTTCCAAATATAATATTATATTGGATTTCTTCATCAACTTCCTCTTCCCCATCAGTTATATCATCGCCTATGCCGTTGTTTTCATAATCATAATCTGAGAACTCATCAATTTCATAGCCTAAATCTTGCTCATTAAATAAGTTCAGCTTAGACACTCCGTCTTCGAGACGTCTTTTGTTTTGACTTATTGTTTTATAATACTTGACTGAAGTGTTTCTTCCTCCTTTTCTATCCTCAACGAACGAAAATTGAGAAGAAGAGTCACTCGTAATATCATCCCATTGATCAAAGTCGTCGCGATGCTTTGTATCATTCAACGCTCGAGGTGATTCTTGAGAGAAAGAAACCTGTCTGTTTGTAGTCTTCCTGAGAGAGCTGCTTGACGGTTCTAATTCTGCTGAAATGCCATTAAAACTTGATCCTAATAGCTTCTTTGAGGAATTCTTGATGAACGGAGAGCTCTTTAGCCCCTTTGGCTCGGAATTATCATTTACTGCACTGGAACTTGACATCGAAATCATTCCTGTAGATCTATGCAAACGCAGAACTGGTGTATCATCATGGCTTTCTGATAAAGGCATATCGCCTCTTATATGATCTCTTCCATTAAATCTTCTGGGAGAGCCATTTTCATAAATCCCCTGAGTTGTTGGAATATCTCTTGTTATTCCTATATTAAATGCTTCATTTGTGTTCGATATATTTTTAGACAGCTTCAAACGATTGTTGGACGCAGAAAATAGATTCCGTATGGGCGTTAGTAGTTTCTTGGGTGAGCTCAAGCTTGTGCTGTTGCCGTTCAGTATGGCTGGAGGAGTGAATTGATTACTTTGTCTAACATTTGGCGATGAAACTGGGGTACTTTGGGAATGGTCAAGCACAGGTGGTCTGTCAAGTTCCCAAATTTGAGATTCAGATCCTGTGGACTCATTCTTCCTATGAGACTTAATGAATGATCGCATTGCATCGATAAAGTCCCTCTGTAGTGGTCTCGAATACTTTTTATTTTATTGTCTATCTTAATGTTTCGTATCTAACATGGCTTTGAGTCGCGATTATTTGGTATCAGTAGTCAAAATAAGCAGCCGCAAAAATAGAAAAAGGCTAGGCAACACAGATCGCGTCATAAAATAGAATACAAGCAGTCTAAATTTACATAGGAGATTATGTAAAATAAGAACTATGTTCAACTTTTGCCTTACATTGAGCGAAAGAAGATTTCAAGTCAATCGAAACTATTTACGTTTTTTTGGGAATTATTGCAAAATATTTTTTTATTGGGCCCAAAATTAGGAATATTCTATAGTTTAATATTTCATGATTAACATGAGTAATGCCTGTAGACACATAGTAGCAAGTTAGATATTAGTGCTTGCGTAGGTATCGATACACCAAATATTATATTCAATATATTTAGTAATTTAAAAGAAAAATTGCAATTTGAACAAATTAAGTAACAATTAGACTATGTGACGATTATGAAATGGCTAAGTAATAATATGCAGCTGGAAAGTGGTGCTTTCATAAGGTAGCATCATATTTAACGCATATAGGCCTAAGCTAATTTGCGACATTCTAGCGATCAATCAAACAGGGCTACACCCCTAGATAACATATGGTCACACTTTCTTGTTTTGTGTAATTGCTAACATATCCACGACCTTTGTTAACGAATCTTTTTCATTTTTCCTATACACAACCTCTTGCCTTACTCAACTCATAACGTTACCCTGTCACTGAATCGATACTGCGTACACTATAGTCAGAATTTTCACTCAGATTCTCTTTTTGGTCGAGTGTTGAATAAACCAAGGGAATAGTTCAATTATTTGCTGATTTCATAAGATAGTATCATTATGCTTATTCCAAAGGAAGATAGAAAGAAGATCCACCAATACCTCTTTCAAGGTATGTAACGTTTAAAGGAGAAAGTTGATTCCGTGTATGAGAAGTTTAGGAAATTCATATTTGGCGAAGCGAAGAAAGTTTTAATATTGGGAGAGAGATTATATCAGAGCGAGACGATAAAAGACTAAGTTGTTATTTGAGAGGAGTGACAATAACTCAATGGAAAAAGGCTAAAGGGAACAATATTTAGCTCAGATACCTTTAATGGCTGTATATCTGGACTAGAAGTTCCATCTGACAGGCATACCTAAATATTTATAAGAATTATATGTTGTGATAGGCGATTATTTAGGCTGGTCTCCCAGCAACTTCTTTATCATGCGGAAAATTTTACTATACAAGTTACTAACTTTTTTTAGAGGGTGTTGTTGTTGCCAAAAAGGACTTCAACTTGCCAAAGCACGAAGAAATTGACACCAAGAACTTATACGTCATTAAGGCTTTGCAATCATTGACATCGAAGGGTTTGGTTAAGACCCAGTTTTCGTGGCAATACTACTATTACACCTTGACTGATGAAGGTGTTGAATTCTTGAGACAAGAATTAAACATTCCAGAGGGAATTTTACCTTTGACCAGATTGAAGGGAGCTCCAGCTGAAAGGCAGCAAAGAGTCTCGAGGGGACCAAGAAGAAACTTCGATAATTACAGAAGAAGAGCCCGTGATTAAACACTTTTTGAATTTCGACTAGTGCACGGAACGTTTCTATGCTCTTTAGATATTGATTTGTAAAGGTAAACTTTTATATCTATATTAATAAACATATCATACTTTGTACCAGAGTGCTTCTTAGTATATAAAAATCTATTATCACGTGAGACTTTTAAAACTAGACATTTAAATTTAGATATTGGCGTTTTTGACGTCAACTACAAAGATACAATACGACGCTCTAATTTGGTACTTTTAAAGGAATCAGTCAATTTAGTTAAGTTACTTACAATAAATAAGTGCTTCAGTAATGCCTGGGGACGAATTACCCATGTATCCTACGCCTCAGCAGGCGGCCTATGTTGTTGGAAATACTCCTCAATCAAGCAGAAGTTACAATTCGAATCCAACGGGTGGTCAAAATATGCTGTACCGTCCACTGAATAATGCTAAGTACTCAAATCCACAGTATGGTCAGCCTCTGATGCCTGTTGTGCAAGGCAATTACACATCTCAAAGTCATCAACAACATTATCAAGCTCCTCCTCCACCACAAGTCCAAGCACATACACAACAATACTATCCTCCAACACAGCAACAATACTATCCGCAGCAGCCAGTTGCAGTTGCACCAGCACCGGCCCCAACAGCACTACCAGCACCCCCACTGCATCCCAGTCAACAATATTACCTGCTGTACCAGAATCCTCCTCAACAGGTACATCAACATCAGCAACAACTGAACCATAATCTGTCATCTCAGCATCGCCCACCTGTACCGCCTCAGCCACAAGTTCCTCAAGCCAGGTATCCACTGCAAGAATCACCACTGTCTCAGAGGGCTCCTAGCGGACAAAGTTACAATTCTCCACAGGCCACTCAACCCAGCCATCATAAAAAGCCGCCGCCTATGAATGGCCAATATAACTCAAATAATAAATCGAAGGACTCGCTTCCGGAAAAAGTTAATTCAAAGCAGAAATTAGAGAACGAATTGAGATCTGTATTTGAGAAAGTTGATACTTCCAGAAATGGTAAAATATCTGCAAAAGAATTATCTTTGGCATTATTGAATTTTGATCATAGCAGATTCCAAGATTCTACAGTAATACTAATGATCAAGCTTTTTAGTAGCTCAAATGGGTCACCTCAAAATCTGAAATACATCAATTTTGACCAATTTGTTTCTCTTTGGAAATACCTCTCCGCCTACAAAAAACTTTTTATACAAGCTGACACGAACAAATCTGGAGATATCTCATTTGGCGAATTTCAAAAGATTTTGGAACAGATTGGTTATAAATTAAATGTTGATTTAGTTTTACATTTATTCCTGCGTTTTTCGTACAAGGATGCAGACTCTGGTTTTGATAATGGAATAAATGTCGGAAAGTTGAAATTCGATGCTTTTATTGAGTTGTTGGTATATTTGAGAAAATTAACTGATGTGTTTAAAAAGTATGATAAGGATTTGTCAGGAGTTGCAACAATCAACTTTCTGGATTTTCTTTTCGAGGTGAGTAATTTATCATAGCTTGAGAGCTATATCTTTCAATTTGTAACATAGTTTAGTGATAGGCTACTCCTCATTATTCTAAAAAACGTGTCAAGAATAGGAACAGCGCCACAGACTTTATAGACATTATTTCTAAATAAAATAACTCTTCCAGAGAACTCCTTCAAGGTCTTCCATTTGTTCCTCGTTAAATAGTTGGCTATCGACGTGCCAGGTGTCTTGTCTGCTTTTACGGAACTTACCTAATATCTCTTTCGCCGTTTTACCAACCAAACCATTTATGCCAGAAGATTTATTCGCTAAGGTTGTTAATATCTCTGGCACCCATTTTGGAGGTGGGGATGCAAATGGAAATGCATTCACCAAAGCACCCAAGCCCAAGGTTGCCCCATGAAGCGTGACAGTATCATCCGCCGAAATTTTTTTGTAACCCGTTTTCTTGTATTTTTTCCTTAGACGTTTTAGATCTCTTGTATAATAATCTGAGAATTTTGGAACTAGTTCCTCAATGTCTCTAGGTGGCGATAAGTGCATGAGACCAGATAAAGTCGAGGCAGCAGAGTCTCTTACTTCAGCATTCTTGTGGTAAACTAACTTATTTGTTAAATTTATAATGCGATGCCTTTGAGTTTTTGTAAACTTAAAGATGTTTTTGAAATAAAGAGTTTCAGTGAACTCTCCCATTATAAATAATTGAATCAGACTTAGAGTTCCTGAAGAATACTTCTCAAGCATAACTACGATTTGTTCCAAAGTCACCAAGCTGAATGGAATTTGTGAAACTTTCTTGAATACACTGATAGGCTCAATGTTTCCTAATAGACACACATCTTTCATGTTTATCAATTTGAGTAAAAAAGGTACAATATAGCTATATGTGAACCTTTGATAGACAATAGCAGCACTTGTACTTAAAATTTGCTTTAGCCAAGTAAGAACTGCCGTAGTTTGGAACACATAACTTGATTTCAAAATCTCTTGAGGAGATTGAAGCTCTACCTCTCTCCTACATTTCTCAATACTTTCAAATATTTCTGGGATGCATCTCAACAACTTGTTGGAACTCTTCTCATGCAAAGATAAACTAGTATCACAATTGCACTCCAGTAAAAAGGTCTCACTATCACTTATAGATTCATTGTAAAAGGTGAATGTTAACATAGCAAGTAACGACCCAATCTGATCTCTTATCGTTTGATAGGGATTGCTAATATTATTTATACATAAGTCAGTTATTTCATCCGGTCGCGAAAAACTCCAAGTTAAAGAAGCTACAAATGATCTTATGTAGCTCAAACGAGTAGAGTCTCTTATAGGAGAATCAGAATCACCAATACTAAAATCAAGAAATAAATCCGTAATCCGAGAAAACCTCCGGCAATCTATATGAGCAGGAACCCACCATGAAAATATATTCCAAATTCCTCTGTTATCTGGGGATAAATCCTTTTCAAATAAATCCTTTAAAAATGGTACTATGAAATTATCTCTCTCATTTTCCAATTTTGGGTCGATATACTTCGAACCGATCAAAATGCCTCCAATCAATTCACAAGATACGATGTGAGTGCTTTTGTCGTCTCCCACATAAATTTCCTTTATCGTCTGCAAAAATTTATCGAATGTCAAATCTGAGACAAAGCCATTTGAAATTAAAAGTACAATACTTGCAGTAGCGTAGACGTCCGTGCCCTGAAATGCCGTGTTGACTTCGTTATCTGTGACCCAAAGGCGCACAATATCCCTAAACCACTCGACAGAAATACATTCACCTAGAGCACTTAGAGAAGCCTTATCATCCTCATTCAAGTCCAATTTAAAAGAAGACTGGTTCAGGACAACCTTCATCTCGTCACCCCAAAAAAGCCACCCTGTATTTGCACGATGATCAATAAAGTATTTTGGAGCTTCTTTATTTTTTATTTCACTTTCCCACTTATCAAGATATGACTTACCGTCCACATGGGAGGTCTTTACAATTGAAACATCTTTAGGCAAATACTCAAGATCGTAAAGGTTCTGAACGTCATGCTCAAAAATCAGTAGTAAGTAAACCTTGTTGATTAATCTGGTGAGGCCTTTCAATGCCAAACGTGCTAGGACGGGGTGATCGGTCGAGCACTTTTTGGCAACAAGCTTCAAGACCTCAACACTCGAAGGCATCTCAAAATCAGCCAGCAAATCGATCAATATAGGAAGGAGAAGGGTGGTAGCTTTCCAATAGTTATTCGAATGCTCAATGAAAATGAGATGATTTTGAAACTTTGCCAAATGATCAAGATAGGTTTTTCTTTTGCGTTCCTTGGCTAGCTTCACAACAGAAATTTCAAGATCAATATACTTATCAGATGGACGTATGCTGTCGATTTCGTTATTATCAATCAAGCAAACACTACTTGGAAGAGTCAATCCATTATCAACAGACTTGAGTAGACTTCCGGCTAATTCATTCACTTCGATGTTGTCAACATGAAGGCACTTACATAATAAATCAACAAAGTTCAGAACATTGAAATAGTCGCTCTGAAGTTTGTTTCTAAGTCTCTTCAACTCAAAAATGTGCAAGACACTCTCCATCATTTTATAATTTGTAGTTTTGAAAGATTTCTGCAATTGCTGCAATGAAGATTTTATTATGACATTGTAAGAACCATTGAGCCTTTTCATAGCATCCAGCAATGTCGATTGAGCAGGTCTTGAAATTGCAAGGTAATTAGAGGAGGATAATTTAACGATATCATCCAAGAGGAGTTTGTCAAGATATGTCTGAGTCCGAGCAGTAGCATGCAATGAAACTCTTAGCTGGTGATAAGCATCAATTCTGGCCCCAAGCGCCATTCTTGTGAATGGTTTACGTACACGATTAATTCTCTGAATGCTACTGATATAGCCGTAATTAATACTGGAATGGTTAGAATCTAGGAGCCTTTCACGACCCACGTCAGCGAACCAGATATTGAGAGTATAAAGGTAGTGCTTCATGAGTTTCACATTATCATGAAAGTGAGTTATAAGGAATTTGCAAATAACGTGCAAGCTCTTACCTACCAATTCTCTTATACTATGCAATCTTATGTAACTGGGATTGGATCTTCGAGTTTCTATATCATCTCCAAAGACATAATGAGAGGTGTAAAGCTTTCTTTCTCTGAATGTGATAGCTGGATCCATAGCTGACATGTCAAAATCTTCGATACGTGGTGTTGCTCTTGATGAAGGCTCAACCGAAGGCAGAGCTGACTCTGTTTGAGGGATCTCAGCAGACATCACATCAGCCTCAGAAGACACAGAGTCGTAGATCTCTTCTCTCTTCTTTGGCTCTGAATTATCCAATGCATACAATCTTTCCAAATTTTCTATAGAAGATTCATCATCACCCTCCTCAGTATTCATATTTCGTACAATGTTGTCTAAGTTTTCATGGAAAGTTTCAATCCGCAGTTCATCATTATCAGCAAAGGAAGTATAATCCATATCCCTCAATGTTTTTAAAAGTAGTAGGCGCTGCTTAATTGACCCGACATTGTCCAGACTTAGCTTCGGGATGTCGTCATTGAAAGAAGGATCAATCAAATATGATATTCCGCTAAGTGAGTATCCCAAGTACAATAAATTTACCCGAAGCTCGTCTGAAAGCTGAAGAATAATATTTGGGTCTTTTCGATTTTCGACTGAATGTCTCTTCATTAAAAGCAGAATATTGCTCAAAGTTTTATGAACATGATCATTAAAGCAAGATATAGCAATGTCGATGTCGGTTTCATCAGGAATGAACCATTCAAAGGTCATGTTCTCTTTACTGAATCTCAATTCATCAAACTGAAACCCACCCCAGCATTTTTCATTTATTCCAACTGTCTTTATGTATAAAGGAGAAATTAGTTTTGCTTCTGCTAGCTTAATCTTGGTCAAAGATTGTAAAATTTGGTTCAACAAGTAAGAGCTGGCAAATATTGTAGGACCCTTGACTTCCATCAAAGAAAACGATAAGTCTTTAAGTTCCTTGGCGCATTCTTTGACATAACCACCTGCATTTCCGACACACTCATTTAAAATGAGTAGATTCCAGAATAAAGGTTGATCACGGGGAAGTATATCGACGCCCGTCCTAGAAGAGCCTGCTTCATGTTTATAGATGTTTTCTTTGATCCTATCGATCAATGCGAAACAGATACCTTTGAAAGATTTGGGATCTGCCTTTATGATACCACCGCAGATTTCAGCTGCAATTTCAGCCGTTGCTAGTATTGTTTTATCAAAAACAAATTCAAAGAACGATTCTCTAAAAAGCTTTAACAATTCGTCTGACATGGATTCAAAAATAACAAACAAGAACCTTGGCAAAGATTCAGCCAAATCTTTTTCAATACCAACACTCTTAGAAGGATCTGGCAAGTTCTCCAATATTATGCATATTCTATCACATAAACTCTTTATTATATCCTTGAAAGAGCTAGTTGACGACTTAAGTGCATCAATTTCTATTGTATTGTCAATTTGGAATGTATTGGAATCATTGTCCGAATATATTTTACTCTGAAGAAATGCTATATGTTCCTGGGTGATTTGGTATGCTAATAATGGGTCAGAGTTACCATCAGTTAGATCATAAAACGGAACAAAATTGGCAATCGTAGCAAGCATATCCAACGTATGAATGGTCTTTCCTAAATCATTAGAGTCAATTCCCAAAATAGCCAGCAGAATAATTCTAGTGATGTGAACTCTAAAAACAGGGGTTGAAGCAAAATACCTTGCCAAAGTTTCCATGGACCGAATAGCAATGGAAACTCTATGGGTCGAAATAACGCCCTCGAGGGATTCATATATATCGGATAAAACATTTTCTAGGACCAAAGGTGGGTTCAAATGAGCCAACATATGCAAGCAAGTCAAATAATCATCGACACAATTGCTCTTTTTCGACTGAAGTCCTGTTTTCACAGCCGGTAGAAAAATCTTGACAAAGTTATACGTAGTTTCATCATTTAATTTGTATAAATTAGGTAAGTTACACAAGGTGTCCAGTCGTTCCATATTATATCTCTTATGAAATTGGTAGATCAAACTAGATATTAATTTTGAAATAGGACGAGACCAATCACCGCTATTAGATGGATGAATATAGCTTTCTAAATCTTTCATTAATGATTCAAATTTTTCCAAAATTCCATCTGGACCTAAGCACTTTTCTCCAACCATTGAAAAAACTATCGTAGAAGAAAATCCATGAAAAAATTTCGATTTCATGGAAGAATACTTATCATTCATAATACTCAAACTATTGATCAATGTATTGAAAAGAAAATCCATTTGTTCAGCCGAAAAAACACCAAAATCGTCAAGAATCAAATATTTATGAGAATCAGAAGTACGATGTAATTCAAGTAAGGTGTCCATTGCAATTGTGCCTAATCTGGAGGTTAAATGTGTTTCAATTCCTGAAATCCTATTTAACTTCAACCAAAGATGAAACAACGAGGAAATATAATGACGGATATCAGTAGGACTGTCTCTTCCTCCTTTGTTAAATCTGTGAGGCAAAATTGCCATCGATGATAATACTATGGAAGCATTCGGTATCGAAAAATTGCTTCCAAGCTTAGAGTATATGGTTGGTAAAGAATCGTCATCAAAGAAGTTCGAAGCTCGCTCTGCTAGTCTATGTAATAGCTTGTGGTCTTTTTTTTCAAATTGCTCATGGGATGAATAAACTGGAGGAAACAGGTTTTCAAGTTCATTATATAAACCTTCCCAAGGTAATTTGAACCTATGTCTCTTTAATAAAACGATGTCTTTTGTCAAGATTTCGAAAGTCTTCACATAGATTTTAAGACTCAACTGTTGACCTCTTGACAAGCATATAGAATAATAAACTTTGGCTAGGGCCATCCTCAAGCTAAGAGGCATCTCATACTTCATCTTAAGCCACACTAGGAGCTCGTGTGTCCAAATGCGAACACTCACTACTGCAGCAGATTTGGGAGATTTTTTATGCTGATTCACAGTTTCACGATCATCATCAAAATCATCATCCATAGAGTCATCTTCATCGTACTCCATATCATCATCAGAGTAGTGATCGGGTATATCGTCATAAATGTCATTTTCTTCATCTATTTCATGAGAAATTCCTTGACTAAATTCACTCGCCATTTCGAATAGATTAGTACCCAATGCTAAATCAATATCTGAAAACCCATTACCATCTTTGAGAGCAGCCAAGTCTTTCGCTGTAACAGGTAAAGAACCTTGGATATCTAACGTTTTGATGGCTATATAAAGATGAGACACAATATGGCTTAAAAACTTTGCTTGATCCTTTGGAGTTTCAATCTCATAGGGAAGTAATCCCGGAAGATTCAAGGTTCGTGGCCTTTCTCTTGCAAAAAACCTCGACTTGGGATCCAATTGACATCTTTCGATTTCATCCCACCCTTCTGGGTAGTCTAAGTTGTAACCCTCCTGTCTGGAAAACTCAAGACAGCTGTACAGATATTCCTTATCTTGAGTATCAGACTCCCTGTAGCCCATTGGTGTGAATGTCCTGTAAATCCCATCGGTATGCTGCTTTCTTGATTCGTAATCGAGCTGTAACAGCGACCTCACTCGTGGAATTGAGACCCCTGACCTCTTAATTGGGATTGGCGCATTGAGACTACCACTGGACTGAGAGAGCTCAGATCTTTTCTTTGACATAATTAAACCCTGTACACTTTCAGATCCTTAGAATTATCATTAAAATAGCACTAGCCTTCCTTCCAACTCCACTAAAGAGATATTGCCATCATTAATGTTTCGAGGTATCACAAAGTCGGGTGATATATGTTGGATGCAAAAATTCGCCATTATGAAGATGAAGGCAAATGAAAAATACCTCAAAAAAGATGAAATGGCATCCATAGGAGGCTGGGAAAACCTGAGCATAAGAATGGTGTCTCTTATTGATCTGAAAAAGTTTCCGTAACAATACCTGGCGCCAGCGACTCTATAGGTATATAACTCATGCGAATTCCCGGAATGTGAATATTAGTATCGAAAAGTCTCTCGCTGTTAGTTCACAAACATCTTGGCTGATCTTCAATGCAAAGTCATTTTTCGAAGGATATTACTACAAGGTGTCATATGTGCGATTGTTCTTCAAGTCTGTTAATTTATGTGACCAAATAAATTACCTACCAAGAATCAAGCGCGAGATGAGTTGTTGCTATTTCCGAAGACATAACAAAGTGTTATTGAAACTAAAATTATAGGTATCTTTTCAATGCGTTCTTAAGGGGAGTATTATGTCTCCCCCAATTGAATGATACAGTTTTGTAAATTGGTCTTGTATAATGTAAACATGTAAACGACTCTTTCCCTCATAGTTATATCATATAGGTTTTGTGCCCTTAGCATATCATCAAAAAAAAATTCTCAGTGTTCGAGAAGTATATAGGGTGCGATAAACCTCTTTCCATCTAAAATATAAGTTTTATAACGTTAAAGTAACTTAAAAATGTCAGTTTCGTCATCTAAGGCTAAGAGAGAGCAAAAGCGTATGGAAAGGGAGGCCAAAAAGGCAGCTGAGGGAAAATCTACTAAGAAAACGAAGAAGCAAGCTGCTAAAGACGCTGAAGACAAAGATGTAGACGATGCAGCAGCACAAATTGCAAAGTTGAAGACACAGACTGATGAATCTGGATTGTCTGATAGAGTTACCACTGGTGTTTTGGAATCATTGCCAACTTCAAGAGATATCAAATTATCTTCGGTCTCATTATTATTCCACGGTAAAGTATTGATTCAAGATTCAACTTTGGAACTAAACTATGGTCGTCGATATGGTTTATTAGGAGAGAATGGATGTGGTAAATCAACATTACTTAAATCACTTGCTGCAAGGGAATTTCCAATCCCTGAACATATAGATGTTTACTTGTTGAATGAACCCGCAGAAGCCACTGAATTCTCTGCTTTGGAGTATGTTGTGAGAGAAGCTGAACATGAAATGAAAAGGTTGGAGGATTTAGTCGAAGATATCATAGTTAAGGATGGTCCCGAGACTCCAGCCCTTGAAGGTTTGTACGAAAAAATTGATGGCATGGACCCATCTACATTTGAAGCTAGGGCTGCAGTCATTTTACATGGTTTGGGATTCAATTCTGTTACTATCAAAAAGAAGACTGAAGATATGTCTGGTGGTTGGAGAATGCGTGTGGCTCTTGCAAAGGCTTTGTTTGTGAAGCCAACTTTATTGTTACTCGATGACCCAACTGCTCATTTGGATTTAGCTGCCTGTGTCTGGTTGGAGGAATACTTGAAGAGGTTTGACAGAATGTTAATATTGGTTTCTCACTCTCAAGATTTTTTGAATGGAGTTTGTACGAATATGATCGATATGAGATTGAAGAAATTGCAATTGTATGGTGGTAATTATGATTCTTATGTGAAGACAAGATCGGAGTTGGAGACCAATCAAATGAAACAATACAGTAAGCAACAGGAAGAAATTGCACATATCAAGAAGTTCATTGCTTCTGCTGGTACATATGCTAACTTAGTTAGACAGGCAAAGTCAAGACAGAAGATTTTGGATAAGATGGAAGCCGATGGGTTAATTCAAGCCGTTGTTCCGGATAAAGTATTCTCCTTCAGATTTCCAGATGTCGAGAAGTTACCACCTCCTGTTTTAGCCTTTGACGACATGTCTTTCTCATATAGTGAAAAACCAGAGGATAATCTATATGAAAACTTGGATATTGGTATTGATATGGATTCAAGAGTTGCTTTAGTGGGTCCCAATGGTGTGGGTAAATCAACTTTATTGAAGTTATTCCAAGGAAAGTTACAGCCCCAGAAGGGAAGAGTTATTCAACACACTCACATTAAGTTGGGAGTCTATTCTCAGCATTCAGCAGATCAGTTGGATTTAACAAAAACTCCATTAGAGTTTGTTCGTGATAAGTTCTCCAACGTCTCTCAGGATTTCCAGTATTGGAGACAGCAGTTAGGGCGTTATGGATTAACTGGAGAAGGTCAAACTTCCCAAATGGCTACCTTATCTGAGGGACAAAGATCGCGTGTCGTTTTTGCATTGTTAGCCTTAGAAGCTCCAAATTTGATATTGTTGGATGAGCCTACAAACGGTTTAGATTTAGCCACCATTGACTCCTTGGCAGATGCTATTAATGCTTTCAATGGTGGTGTCGTTGTCGTATCACACGATTTTAGATTGTTAGATAAGATCGCGAAAGATATCTTTGTCATTGAAAACAAGACCGCCACCAAGTGGAACGGATCAATTTTGGACTACAAGAAGAAATTAGCTGGTGCAGTTGTGCTTTGAAAATTTGTCTTTTATTTATCGATTCTTAGTTTGTATTTTAATCTACGCATTATTTAATATGTAATCATTTGAAGGAATGGAACAGTAACAAAAAAGTGTGAACCACAAGCAAATAATATATAGGCAACTTGTCCGAGTGGTTAAGGAGAAAGATTAGAAATCTTTTGGGCTTTGCCCGCGCAGGTTCGAATCCTGCAGTTGTCGGCATTCAGCATATTTTTTTTATATCTGAAATTTTGCTAACCAAGTAGTCTGAATACACTTTCATTGGTCCTAAACCTTGGAATATTCGTTCATAAAGATTAGTCTCCAGTGATACAAGAGTAATGATTTGATGTAATATTTATTAAGTTCTCACTCGTTAGTTAATAAACTAGATATGCCTATAAGTCCTAATAAGCCAAACTTAAAGTATTTGTTTTCAGTAATCAAGATTGTAATATATCCAAGCTTTGGCAAATATCCTTTAACAGTACCAATGAGATCCGTATCATAATTCAAATAGTGCTGACCTTTAGCATAAAGGGCTAAATCGTCTAGAGCATTATTGTCACCTTTTGTAAGTATGAATTGTTTCTTTTCGTTATGGTGCTCCCTTAACACTCTGTGAACAATGGGAATAGTCTTACCCAGAATCTCATATACAACGACATCACCGACCTTAGCTCTTGAATCACGATTCCAAAGGAATAGAATATCGCCTCTTTGAAAAGCTGGCTCCATTGAACCAGACAAAACAACAACAATTGGAGAATGTGAATTGCATACTACTGAAAGAGACTTCCAAAGTATGAATGCAGAAGAAAAGACATATGCGAGTGAAAGAAACTGAGTTAACTGCTGACGAAGCTTCATGTTACTTTATATGTTATTTGCTTTGACATTGAAACTTGGCCATACTGATATGTCGCATATCTTGAATTTCGAATAATCATGTCGTAGAGAATGTCGTAGTATCAGGTTTGATCACGAAGCTAGTTTTAAACTTTTAGACCTGCAAAAAGACTTAGAACCGAAGCAATAAAACTTAAAAATCTTTTCACCAGCGTGAATAAATCAAAGTTTGTTTTATTGTTACCCCCAAAATAACGATTTGAATACTTATGATATGTCTGAATTGTCAGATAATCAGACAGATGTGGGAAATCAAGTGGCAAAACCCTCTCAGACGGTCTCTTTTGGGGACTTAGATGGCCAAGAAAGAGCAAGGCGCTTTACTATTTCAGCACATCCTTCAACTCAGAATATACCAACACAGCCTCTGGATGCTATGGGGCAATCAAGGAAGTCATCATCTACAGGAAAAACAATTTCTGACTTTCTACATTCGTCGTTGGCAAATGGAGTTGGGTCTACGAATGAGCACCAGGCAACGGATTCCGAAAAAAGTCCAGTAGTAAGAAGTTCAGTGGAAAACGTCAACTTTCAAGAAAAAATAACTTCGGGTGAGACTTCTCCTAGAAGAACAGTTCATACGTCGTCGCCCTCACCTTCCGATTCTCAGCCTACGCAGCCTATAAATATCTCGTCAAGTGGTCCGTCTAGAAGAGGATCTATGAAAAGATCTAACAAAACTGTTGTGGCATCACCAAGTGGCCCGCCTGTTCCATTTCAGGAATATCTTTCTAGGGAAGATGATGGTAAATTTCACATCCTCTTGGCTTGTACAGGCTCTGTAGCCACCATCAAAGTCCCTCAAATAATCGACAAACTCTTTCAATTATTCGGGACTTCTAAAATATCTATTCAGTTGGTCGTGACGAGAGCATCTGGACATTTTCTCAAAGGATTGAAATTACACAATGAAGTGAAGATCTGGAGAGATGAAGATGAATGGGCTAACTATAATCACGTTATGAAGAACTCATTAGCTTGCTCTAATGTAAATCAGAATAATCTTTCTGTTAATAAGAAGCCCAAAAATCCTTACGAAAAAATGATCTTGCATAACGAGCTCCGAAAGTGGGCTGATATAATGCTAATCGCTCCACTCTCTGCAAATACCCTAGCAAAGATATCCAATGGATTGGCAGATAACTTGCTTACCTCGATAGTGAGGTCTTGGGGTCAGGCGCCCACTCTGACTGTGAAGAAGCCTATACTCGTCGCTCCTGCAATGAATACATTAATGTACACGCATCCAATCACTGCAAAGCAGCTTGCAATAATATCCTCTCAAGAAGAAGGATTTGGCATTGAAATTCTTAAACCTGTGGAAAAGGTCCTTGTTTGTGGGGATATTGGTATGGGTGGCATGAGAGAATGGTCAGATATAGTTGATATACTAAGAAGGAAGGTAAACTTTTTAAAAATAGAAAGGGCTCGTGGAGAAGATGGTAATGTGGATAAGAATACAATTATGAAAGAAGTTGAAGAGGAGGAGGAAGAGGAAGAAAAACAAGAAGAGGAATATGAAGATGAAGAAGAAGAAGAAGGAGGGGAAGAAGAAGATGATGACGATGAGGATGACTACGATGATGAAGACGAAGAAGACGAAGAAGACGACGAAGAAGAAGATGACGATAACGATGAACAAGGAGAAGGAAAGGAGACTGAGGGAAGGGAAAAAAATAAATTTCAAAGTGAAGAATCGAAGTCTCTAAATGGGATAGTTGATTATGGAAGAGGAAGAAGTATTGAAGGTGAAGATAGTGAACTTGGTTCTGCCAGAGGAAATCATAGGACCAAAGATAGCGATGAAATGATATTTGAAATCACTGATGGTATGAATGAAAGGAATGGAGATTAAAAAAGGACAAATATCATGTAAATTTGCTCTCGTGCTCTAATATTCATGATTATAAGCGTAAGTTTACTAAAAATATTATTAGTTTGTTTAAAATCTGTATAATTATTAAATGCAAATCAAGGAACAAATATTCTTATTGATCCACGTCGTGTTTGACACCATCCTTTTAAGCTTAGTGTGATTTAATGGCAACTAGGTTGGCTTTAAGTACTTGAAATCGTCATTCAATTCGAGATCAAGTTCATCGATCAATGGCCTAATGAACGAGTAATGCTTCAAATTCAACTCCTCCACCAACGGTGAAATGTCCATATTCAGTCTTAAATTATCTGCAAGAGTATATAGGTTGGACAATTGGAATTTAATTGTAATATTATATAGTAAACAATCTACCAAGTCGTCGAGCTTTTCGTTTTTTTCTTTTCCTAAGTAACCTAATACAACTTGGCGTTTCTTACTAATACTAAGATTCTCAAATCCTTGAGGTAATTCAATGTCTTTGAACCTTACTGGTGATAAACTTGGATTATTTAACCAGTGTAATAAAAGACTTAATCTGTATTTCTTTGAATTTTTTGCAAGAGACAGTTTTTTCACGTATCGGTTAATCCAGAAATTTGCCATACTATTAGCATTCATTGGGACAATTAAGCACTCATGATCTACAATACCTAAACGTGATAGGGTATAAAGACTCGAGTAAAGCATATTTTCAAAAGTGTAATTCAAAAGTACATTCGGAAGCGTCACCGAATTTGAATTTGATCGGGTTCTTTGAGTCTCTACAACAATTACGTTAGGCCTGGGCAGTGAAGATACCGCTAATCGATTAACTACCAGATAACTCAAATGGCTTAAATACCGCTTGCTGTCAAGAACACCCCCATTGCTATTTCCTAACAATGGCTCCAGACCTTCACATCCGAATTCTTTGTGGAGGTCCCACTTATCCCATTGAGATTTTGTGACTATGCTTTTGATATCTGATTGCTTAATATCAATTCCGTCTACTTTGCAATATGCGAAATTCTTTATTCCAATATCCATCAGCAAGACAGACAAGTTTCCTTGAGCCATAGCGCTAGTGGGTACATTCAATCTAGAAAAGAGATCAAGATATCTAAGGATAGCTTTTTGCCTACCCTCTTTTGTTGGCTGATTGGGTATCCCACATAGCGTAGCTAACTGACTAAGCGTTGAAGACTTGCACTTAGACAATCCCCCCATGAACTATTACCATCAGATCCTGGAGCTTATCATCTCTAGACTAGAAATTGTCCTCGGCTCGTGTAATTCGCGTTTATGATCGATTAATCCCGTGCATATCGCGTGCACATAGAGCCCTCGTCTCATGAAATCTTTAGTAATCTCGTGTATCTCTTAATTCGGAACAATATTAGAATGCAACAGTACAAAATTTAACTGTGTATTAAGAACAGAAACCCTGTAGGACCATATAATTGAAAGAGCCACAGCATCATTCCCATCCTGTATGTATGTAGTTTCAAACTGTGTCGAAAACGCGACAAGCTCAAATTCATCTCATCTTGGCAATAAGTATCTGTACTAAATTTTCTTTTTTATTGAGAACTGCATTTGCCACCTTTATGTGCAGAACAGCCGACAAGTCATTGCTATTGTGTAACTGGAATTATCCGGAAGTCGGCAAAAATAAGTTAATGGGGGTCAGGTCGTGACCCAAAATAGTAACTCTCGGCTACAATCGTGCACCTAACTACCGTGTCGCGCTGTCGCGCCGCCTGACCTAATTTATTCGCGACGGTGGTTGCTTTTCTTGTTCACGACCTACCCCAATGCGCAATGATTTATACTATTTTCATACTCTGTCGCGATTGTGATTCTGCATATAGGTAAAGATAAAAGTCGGACCGCCTCCCCTGAGTGGCTATGCTTCCGTTTTTTCTTTTTGTTTCCATCTACTTCCGGAGCCAGCCATTTAGTTCACCCGAATGAGGCAAAATCCATCCAGTACGCACGATATAAATACTAAGCATCCCCCTTATAATTTTGAGCTCCTTTATTTTATTTCTTATAACTTAATTCATAGACTATAGACGAGATACAATGCAATTCAAGAACGTTATTATCGCTTTGACTGCTGCTACTGCTGCTTCTGCTGCTAACTCTAGTAACAGCACCTCTTCTGAGGGTGCTGCTGTTGCTAATGTTGCTTCCGCAGGTTTGTTAGGTGCTGCTGCTGCCGGTGCTGTTGCCATGTTGTTGTAAGTGGGCAACTTTATCTAGCTGGAGTCCTTTGGACTAGTTTGAAAAGTTTCTAAGAAAAAAGTTCAATTTTGTTCTTTAGAGGGCGGTGCCCTTTTTGGGTAAACTCTTGCCCTCTTTAATTTTGTCTTTAATCCTACTTACACAGAAGAAGAGTGAATTTAATAAATTCTACGTTCACTTTATTCTTTCGACATTATTACTATGTACTTTTTAGTGTATTATTCTGAATAAACATAATTCACTATTTTTAAAAATATTCAATTTGAACTGTAAATTCGGAATGAGTCAGGATTAAAAATTTTAGTATTGTAGTCATGTGACCTATATAAATCTATTATCTCCCTGTAAATTAAAGGTGGATGCAACTTTCTTAAATTTTAAAGTATTAGCAGAAGCTATGACTCGGAAGGACGAGATTTCGGGCCCCAGTTTTTGGTAGGGTTTTCCTGGTATCTGACGATTTTCAATTTACGCAACGATTCGACATTTTTACTAGCCTCATTATCGTTAGTGAAGTTGACAGTAATAGGATCTTTAATCTCCCGTAATTTCATCAATATTTTATAGCCAATCATATTTGGAGTTAAGTTAGGACTAAGGTCGATATCTTTCTCCAACTGTTTTATTTTTGTTTCAACTTTTTGGTCGTCATATCTATCGTCTCTGTTTTTTAAAGATTCCAAGGTCTTTTGATTATTATTAATTAGCCACTGCTTGTTAATTTGAAAGATATCTATCCACGGCGCATTGGTTTTTATACAGTTTTTCTTTGCATGAGTTAATGATACTTCATAGTTTAAATTACCCAAAGCCCTAACAAAGTCATTAATTGGGATTGGGGGAGCTTTGAAAAACGAAGACAATTGATTCAAGTTGAAGTAAAACGGTTCCTGTAGTTCATTCTTTGCTACAGTCAACATTCCTTTTATTCTTTCCTTAGTGCCATACGTTACTACATCATTAGTTTCATTTATCCTCAAGACATCATTGATAAAATCTTTGTCATGCAAATTGCCAAGCCACATCGGTCCTCCTATGTTGAAGTTAGATTCACAGAAGCCACATTGGCCACTGATGTTGGACACAAGCTTGGGTGTCTGAAACTTTTTGCCGTTAATTCTTCCGAGAGGTTGAATCAACTTTTGACCACAACCAATGCAATGATATGATATCATGGTTTTAGAAGCTAACTTCTTGACTTCTAATGGGCTGGTCTTAACACGAATAATGAGCCTGAAGTAAAAGTCAATACTTAACGATAACAAAGGTTCAATCGTTTTTTTGTATTTCGCAGCAGTAGATGCTATCATGTTGAGAATGAGCCTCAAGCCTACCTCGTGGTTAGCTTCACCACCCATAAATGTATTTCCAAAGTTATTCCCCCCATATAATGCGAAGCATTTTTCGGGATAACCAGACCCAGCAAGGACTCCAGCATCCGTACAGGTAACAAGCAAAATTCCGTTATCCTTTATTGCCTGAATAGCACTATCTATAAATGGCGCTGCAGTACCATATGGATCTAAATCAATCACATTAAATTTCTCATTGCTTTGTGACATAAATTTTATGGCATCACCTTCGTTTGAAGTTACCTTCAGATCCAAATCATTATAAATAATGTTCCTATCAATAGACTTCACCGCGTCGGCAAGTAAATCATTCGCAACAACATTTTTCACTAGTGGTATCTCATGCCCATATCTAATTGCTCTTAGACCCGTAGCACTCAAGGCTTCTAAGATTGTAATAAAAGGCTCTACTCTTCTCTTTTTGTTATCATCCAACCCTCTATCAGGTTTTTGAAATAGCTCGCTCCATGCCCTTATGCAAGTTATAGACAAATCTCTATTGAATTGTTGTATTGGGTTATAAAAAACTTTGTCTTCCTTTGGAGTTAAGATTCTAGCTTTTCCTTCGTTTATCGTATTGTAGTCATTCACGTCGAAAGTCGCCTTCAGATACTTCGCTTGATTCATAGTTACCTTCACTGACCTTTTCAAACAATGCTGAGACAGTAAAAGCATTCGTATGTCTACGCCGTATTCTTTGTCTGAAAAATTTTAATACTATGTGCTCATCGTGGTGATTTAGTGTAAGCAAATTACTATACTCGAAGTCGCTCGAATTTATCTGCGGCATAAAGTACTCGATTGAGGCAATTTCTTAATTATTACAAAATGTCAGACTTGCCAGAGCTTAGGGATCGTCCCTTTGTGAGGCCGGCAGCTTCCGACGATACTTCAAGCAACTTTGAGTCCGTTGTTGACTCTGATGAAGACTACGAATCGGACTATGATAGCGCTTATTTCATGACAGCACAAGAGCAATGGGATACTAGCATGAGAGAAATAACTGGCTTGATAAATATGATTTTATTTCCATTGATTGGAAAGTTATTGGGAAGAAGATTTAGCCATATTGTATGGAGAAAGTTTGCAAACTGGTGGTACGTTTGAATGCGCTCTATATAGAGATGAAATGCATTATTTACTTCTACCTCGACTTAAAATTCAAGCTTTGAAGTAGTTCGTTGTTTATTATAGGCTTTTAATCAAATTATAGAACTCATTTTCCACACTTCCGTTAACTATTTCAGATAAAATTAATTGTACAAAAGGCTCAATTATCCCAAGTATCATTCTACTTAGAGTTTCTTTTACTAGCCTCAAATATCCATCCAGTGCTGCAGATTCCGACGAATTACTTGACGATCCTGAAAAGATAGAAGACGATTCGTCTGTCACTGGGCTTCCAATTGGTGGAGTTATTTCATAATTCCCATTACTAATAAGTTGGTCTTGAATTATTTTGAATATTCTTGATATTATTTGAAATAAAATCTTGTAAATGAATAAATTATCTAATTCAATGTTTATTTCCAACTTCTCGATTAGGAGTTGCCTAGAACTTAGCTTTATAGGAGATTTATTTGAATTCAAAGTAGAGCTTGATTGATTCAAAGAGCCATCCAGACCTTTGAACCTTAAACTACCAGTTGAAGGATATCGTGAGTAGCCAATATTAAAATTTTTTAAAATTATCAAGAGGTTTTTCATGAATTTGATTTGGTAGGCAGGTTGTTGAGGAAGGCTTGGCACCGGCTTTGACCTTTCGGTAAATGGATTACTGTCATCGGGTCTTATCATGGGTTTGTTTCTTGGAGAAGCCATGCTATTCATGATATTCAGTTGTTGTGTTTGTTTTTGTTGAACAAATTGCTCATCTTGTTGGAGGGATTTGATGAGGTTTCCCAAAGATATCCCAAGTTTAAGTAACCTATTAGCATCAATCGGAAATTTTGAAGTGTTTTGACTTAGTTTATTCATCTTCTCATAATTTAATGTATAGATATTTAAAAAATCTTGGCTCGGAGTATATCCTGGTGTAAAAGGCACAGATTCTAAGAGTTGATCAACATAAGATATTTCATTACGAACTATCTCAATATATTGTGCCATTGCAATTACCTCTCTATGTCAAATAGAAAACACAACTAAAATAAGCTACTTATTAGACGATACTTTGTTTATATGAGTAACAATTTTTTTTTTTATATCGTAATCAAATTTCAAAAGCGAGATAGGGATAAACTTATGAACTTAGCTCGTGAGCCATGATAATACTAGTTACCGTGATACTATGGTTGTTTGCATGTAGCACAGTAATATCGCTCATTATACTTTTAGGAAATGTTAAACTTTTAAGAGAAACTTGGGTTACAAGACTAAAAGAAAAAATTCTAAATTACATCAATTTAATCATTGAAGGTTGCATAATTATAAATGAAAAGTACTTTGATAGAAAGTTAAGCATCCTTATCAAGTGGATAGTACCAATATTATATCTTTCGATTGTGTCATTTTGCCTCTTGAAGTTCTTCCAATATACTTGGTACATATTGCCTCAAAATATTATAACCAATCCTTTGCATCAGATATACATTGCATTTTCTATTATAGCCGTCTATTTTACATATTTTATGGCAACATTTACTGACCCTGGAGTAATAAGGTATAATAATATACTGAAGTATGGATCTATGTTCAAAAGCAACGACTTGATTTTCTTCCAAGATCAAGTTTGTTCTACTTGCAAATTCATAAAGCCAGCGAGGTCTAAACATTGTTCTACGTGCGACAATTGCGTGGCTCTTTTTGATCACCACTGTGTTTTTATCAATAATTGTGTTGGCTACCGTAACTACGGCTTCTTTATGAGTTTTCTACTAACAAATATTAACTTTTTGCTTTACGGCGGTTATATATGTTTTAAAGCATTGCAAAATGTCAAAACATCGGAGATGAGTTACTGGAATATTATTGCTCGAACGAATGAAACAAATAAGATTACTGGAATCTTGATGTTTCTTGGGCTAATTTTTAGTGTTGTAGTAACCGTATTCACCGGTATGCATTTGAGATATATATATTTGGGAATCACTACAAATGAGCTAGAAAAGTGGAAAGACATTGAGCACTTAGTGAAGCTAGGCGTCTTGTATGAAATTTTAAATTCACCAATCAATCAAGAGAGATTTGTTGAAAAATGCGTTTTGGAGGATGAAACTTCTAGCAAAGTTGTTTTCATAAGTTTAAAAGATGAAAAAGTACTTTTCACGGAGGATGACTTGCATGATCATAATATAAGGGCAATAAAGTCAGTGGAAGATGACTTAATCAATATTTATGATAGAGGATTATGGAACAATATCAAAGAAAGGATGTTTCCAAGCTATGCAGTCGAGGGTTCTTGAATGTTTAGTCTTCGAAGTATTATGGGTGGGATTTGTATTTTTTCAATCTTTCTCCTTTTCGTAAAATCCAGCGATTCGGCAGCATTCACTTCCGATGCACTAGATGTAACCGTGAATCTCTGTCGAAGCTGCTTATTTTTCGCCTTTGATCGTAACATATCATTGAACACTTTAAAATAAACGGACTTTAATTTATGGTCAAAGAAGTTTTCTTGGTTATATAACACAGAATATACGAATAATCGAAACATATGCATGTCATATAGAGTAGCACTTTGAGGAAAGTACAGGGACAAGCTCTGAATATCGAACTTATGTAAAATCCAATTGCAAGCTACTGATCTTTCGCCATCTCGAACATTAATTTGATATTCACTATCAGGTGTTAAAAATGATAACTTATTCGCTGGCTTGAGATTGTTTTCAATAATACTGACTTTTTCATTTAAGGAAGTTGTACCACTCCAGTCTTTACTCTCATCATCTCCATAGCTTGATTTTTTCTTCTTTTTCTTTTTGGCTCTTGTTTTCTTTAACTGGTTAATCTCAATTCTATTATATATATCCTCCTCATCCTCAATATCCTTCAACGTCAAATTCATGCCCTGTTGTGCTTTCAAGAGAGGAAATAAGCTCATGATAAGGAAGTTCGCACATTTTGTATTAAATGTTTATCACCCATTAGACGTTACGACTAACTACACTACCGACATGTATAAAGAGGTCAAGAGGAGAGTATCAAAGAATATCTCAGTACTCTTTCCCTTTACCTTACGATGATATCATAAGACTCGATTTCCGTTCATACTATTTCAGTTCAGTAAGACAACTTGTCTTCTCGCTTGCATTTTCTCAATAAAAAAGGGTCCCACCCTATTTATACAGTATTTTGGGTATTGGACCCGCTTAAACACGGAGAAGGTTGAACAAAACTAACTTTCTAACTTCTAGTGCTCAATGGAAGAGTTTTTTGAAGATCTCAATTCAAATCTTACATTACTTACATGTAGACTTTCTTATGTAGAAAAGGTATGGAACCATAGGACGAAGTTCATCTGCCTTGAACAAAGATTATGTATCTTTCTAGTTATTAAGCTAAATTTGAATCCTGAGTAAAGACTGAGAGCGAAAAGCAATGATAGGGAGCAAACGGACCATCTCGTTTAATCTGAACTCTCTGCCCACGTTTCAATTGTTAAACAAGAATATTTGCATGAGTATTCCTTGTCGATGTCGTGTGAAAATAACGTTTATTTTCTTCGTGACATCAACATATTATTAAGAGAGTGCGATTATCTAAGGAGAAAGAACTTTTACGGCAGGGCGAACATTGATTGGTATCTCTAATATTTCAAGACAGAAAGTCATAAGATATGAACCAGAGTGGTGGAAGTCACCGAGGTGCACTGAACCTTGCTGAAGGCATCGACTTTGATAATAAAGATAGAGGAGAAGGAAAAAACAGTAACAGCGAAGGTCATGATAATCATAGGCTAGATTCTCGCTCTCACGACGCTGGAGATCGTCTATCTGGGGAGTACCTCGATGATAATTGGACCTCTAATTTACTTATGGACTCTGGAAATGAGATATTCTACAATATGGGTTTCGAGGGACATGGGGATTTGAATTCTGCAACTCTGACGAACCCCATTGTGCATAATATTTCGTATCAAAACGATGTTCATGTACCCGACAGTAAGCAACCTTCTCAGGATAACCATCAGAGTTTTGATGTAACAAAGGCTAGCGATCATACGAACAATCAGCTTGAGCAGTCAGTTTCATCTGTACCAGCGGAAGGATCAATTTCTGCCTCCAATGTCAATCAAAATAACAAATCATATACCAAGCAACGAAGGCCTTGTGACCATTGCAGAAGAAGGAAGACGAAATGTGTAATAATACCCAATACTAACAACTGTGTTCAATGTGAGTCTAAATCGCTCACTTGTACTTATGTTGGCCTGGCAATGAAGCGGAAGGCCGTGGACACAGATTCTTTTCAAAGTCTCAAGAGGAGAGGCGAAGGGCCGAATCAGCATTCAAATCTGGGCACTCCAATTGATGACAAGAATAAGATTATTCCACCAAATGTGCCAATTCGAGATGTTCCTCCTGTTCAGGATTACTCAATGATGAATAATTCTTTGTTACGAAAAACTCTCTCGTTACAATTTCCTAGGTCAAGTTTCTATGTGGGACCAACATCTTATCTTTACGACATAAATCTACTAAATTTGATCATTGATTCGAAAAATAATGATCAAGATAATCGAAGCAATAATGGCAAAGGTAATCTAGGAAAAATAGAGCAAGTGAATATAAATGACACCATTTCTTTAAGAAAAGTTAGTGATCGTGTTCAATTTGTTTTAAAGGACGATCAATCCCCTGAATCCTACCAGACAATATCCAACGACGTGGATAAAGTAGAGAAATTTATAGCGCCTCATGGTCAAATATTGATAGATCTTTACTTCAGGATAGTGCATCCCTCGTATCCAATACTCCACAAGAAAGTTTTTTTAGAAAAATATTCTAGAACGCATAGAGAGTTTAGTGCACCTTTACTAGCAGCTGTATATGTTTTGGCGATTCAATGGTGGGACTATGATCCGCAGCTAAATAGGTATCCAAAACCTGAAGTGGAATCGATATTGAAAATAGGTCTAAATAACTATTTGTTAGAGATTTTAAAAAGGCCAAAACTAAGTGCAGTTCAAGCAGGCTTGCTATTGCTACAGTGCAAACATATCTTGAGAAATTCTGCTATCAATAATTCTAATAGTAGTAATTCATCTCCTGTGAATGCTGCTACATCGACCTTCTGTGATACTGATTACAGTGAATGGGTATTATGTTCCCAGGTAGTGTCATTGGCAGAAGAACTAGGCTTAGGATTAGACTGCAATAACTGGAAGCTTCCGAAATGGGAGCGAGGTCTTAGAAAGCGACTTGCTTGGGCAACATATATGGAAGATAAGTGGCTAGCGTTGAAAAATTCTCGTCCTTCCCACATTAATGAAAATAACTGGGTGGTTGTTCTGTTAGTGGAAGAAGATTTTCCCGAAAAACATGGTGATGGTGATTTAAAGGAAGGTTCTTCTGATATTGACAATGGTAAGAAATTGTTCATGAATCTTATTCAGTTATCGACTATATTATCTGATATATTGAATGAATTTTATTCTATGAGGGCAATGAATGAATTGACGGATATCAACGATGTGTTGAAAATCGCAAAACCCCTACAATTAAGATTGAGAACATGGTACCATTCTTTACCCATCGAGCTTCAAATGAGCTCGGTGAAACAAAGAAAATTGTGTTCCAATGGGTATTTACAATTAGCCTACTTTGCAACGGAACTTACCCTTCATAGGCGTATCATTACAACCATATACCAACAAAAGATGATGGGAAATAACCTCCCGGACCAATTAGTCAGCGTGTGTCGATCAGCTGCTGAGACTCGATTGCTAGCCTCTGTTGAATTTGTCAGAGATTTGAAACCCGAACACATTCATTCCTTTTGGCATTCTTCCTCATCCTCAAATTTCGCATTAATTGGTACTTTTGCGGCGATTTTATTCATTTCTTCTTCTAGCAAAGAAGAGGCAGAATTTTACAAAGATCAGATCTTCAACTACAGATGGATTTTGAAGATATCATCTAAAGGATTTCATCAAGTAGGTGACGCTCTTCTTAAACTTGATCTCATACTAAGTCATATACCTGGACTTCTTAATGAGAGTGCCGAGCTTCCAATGGTTGTTCCAACAGTTATAGCTTCAGAAGACTCCAGAGCAAATGGATACAATCAGAACCAACCTGTATCATCTAGTATCTATCACTACCAAGGAAATGAATATTCAGAGATAAATGAACAAGGTCGACAACATAATACGTTACAACAGCCTCAATATCGAATGAATGGTCCACAAATGGCACCTCCTCTGCATCCCACACCACCTGTGTCTCATCAAAGTATGAATATTGGTGGGCTGTTCGTGTCACCTCTGTCCTCCCAAAGTTTATCACCAAAGGAATCTTTAAAACAAAGATCAGGACAAGTGTCCTCAAGAATAGAATCAGATAAACCAAGATCAAGATTAAACTCAAAACCTAATAGTCCCATAATTACGAGATCCCCAAATGATCAAAGAAGAAATATAAATTCGACCGACAAAGCTTCAGTAAATGCGGCACATTCTGATTAGACTACATCTTTCTTTAGGTAGAGTTCGCATACAGTTCGAACATAATGGGTTACTTTTCCATGATATATATAACTAAATATAGCCAAGGCGAATTGCCTTTTCTGTTTACAGTTCAGTTCAAATATTTGTAGACTAATGTGCTTATTGTAGACATATCTATCAATCAAAAGGAGTCAAATATGCTTCTGCGATGACTCTGGCTCTTGCATTCAAAAATAGTTTCATTTCACTTATCTCCTTGTCAACATCTTCCATGAACTCTATAATGAAATCAACAAGCTTATCTTTCAACATTTGTTCAGTATGGAAATTAGTGATCAAAAATGAGATGTCGTAACCTTTAATTGGAACCCTACGCAATATAAAAAAGTTTTCTGCTCGTGAAGTCAAGAATCTGGTGAACTTGTGTACTAAGATTTGTTCTATTTCATCCGCTTGTTTAATCTTAATAGAAACTCTGATCGAATTGATCGAGGGTTCGATAAGAATTTTCTCATTTTCATTTCTGGCTATCAACATGGGATTTAATATTAGTTCTGGATTATGCGTATTATCCACTTCAATTTCTGGCCTATTATGTCTTTCAACAAGTTGAGATGAGAAGTCTTCTAGGCATATTGCTGCGGTTAATGATGACCTTACGGCTGTCAAATATGGCTTCAATGATTGAGACTGGATACATGTTAATATTTTTATTCACTAAAATTATACATTTGTAAAGCATTGCTTTGAATTTCGACTATTTAGGGAAATCACTAAACGATGACAAAACTTACCATGATAAAGCCTTGATGAATGGAATTTCTAGATAAATACCTTGAGACTATCAATAATCCTGAATGGACTGGTTCGGTACCGAACCCTCAAATAGTTTTGTTGTGCATTGCACGACATTATGTATATATAGAGAGAGGCTAACTAATAATTAAGTAAGACAAGTTTCTGCTTAGAACGCTTACTTCCATTCTCATGATCATCGTCACGACGTCTACGCTTAGTTTCAGATTGATCTGCAAGCTCAAGTGTCCTCTTCGTGTCTCTCGGTATTTCGGGCTGATTCAAAATATCTATGAATTGATCAAATGTCTTTCTCAAGACATCGTCAAGTATATTCGAAGACTCTTCGGAATGAGAGTCATAGAAGTTATTAATTGTTCTTTCTAGTTCTCGAAATCGGTCAAGATGTGATATTCTTTTTTTAATCTCAGTAATATTGAGAACATCTTTCATCGTATAGTGCACTGATCTACCCTTGGACTCCAGGATTATTTTAACCAAATAACCCTTTGAGTCATCGGTGGAGTTATCAGCTACTACATGAATAAAGTCGCAATCTTTGTAGTGTTTGTAAAGCCATTGCGCTATTTCTCTAACTCCAAAATCAACGTCAGCCAAGTATCTCTCTTTTTCAAGTTCTCTTCTAGCCTTAGAATCACTTTTCAATTTCTCAAATACGAACTCAACATCGTTATCTTTTGGATGATCTAGGGTTAGGTCCAATATTGACAATCGTTCATCTTTTGCCTCTCTGAGAACATCGATGAAACTTTCCTTCGAACTAAATACAACATCAGAATGATACTTAGTGCTGTCGATTTTCCTTAAGTCCACGAGAACGCCTTCCACCAAGTCTGATTTCAATTGTAAAGTCTGCTTCTTCTCGTCAACAATGTCCCAAAATAATTCACTTGGGGTAGAGCCATTTCTCCCACAAATTTCTATAAAACTGTCCTTTTGCTCCAATATAGGAAAAAACTCTTTGAAACTTGAGTTTGCTGTAATATTCAATTCATTCAACGTGTTTTTAAAATTCTCTCTTGCTTTCCGATCAGACCTGTAATTTATTTTTTCTTGAGCACGAATTTTCTCTTTAATATCATCAACACCTTTGGAATATATTTTATCCTCATATAATTCTAGAATATCAAGTTTGTCAAGTATTGTGAAGTGTTTATTTGCGGTGAATCTTGGATCATCTTGAAGTTTATTATAAAGCTCTTGCCAAGCTGAACTATCAGAAACGATGCTTGGATTAATGCTAATTAAATATGTTTCCAACTCACTTAATGCTTGCTCCTTCTGTCGACTAATTGATTCATTATGTTTCCTTTCTAAACCTGAGACGAACTGATCATAAATTTTATATATTTCGCTATCAGGTACAATAGCATGATTGAAAATTGGGTTGTCGTCTTCAATGAGCTTTTGTTTAAATGTTCTCCAACGAGTAGTCAGGCTCATTTTGTTCAGTTTATAATAATTATTTAGAACATCGAGAAAGTTATTTTCAAAATCCTTGACAACCTGTGCTTTATTCAAGTGCTCCTCCTTTATCTTTGAAACTAGATATCCTTCAAATAATTTTCTTTTATGCAAAGAGTCTGGAATGGCCCAGTATACTGGGTTCTTAATGAACTTGGATATGACTGCTTGGAAGGACCACGTTGAATCTACTCCATTATCTTTAAGAAGTTTGATAAATGATTCCTCTGCATCTTGAAAAGAGCCAATGCCAGAAGGGTTGATCAATTCGTCAGTTTTCAAAGGCTTTGATTCAAGCTCGAGCTCAAGATCTGTCTTCTTTAAAGACGATTCACTTGGCGCATCTTTTTCATCTTTCTCCTGATGACTGTTCTCTTGTAACTCAGCTGGCTTATCCCATGTCGTTTCACCTGTCTCCTCATTATAATAATATTCAGTTCCCTCATCTGTTTTGAATATCTGCCATGTTAATTTCAATGCGGTTTCGCTTGGCTTGGACCAGCTCGTCTCCTGAGTCTTTTCATTGTAGTAGTATACTCTGCCCAGATCATCTTTGAATTCCTTCCACTGTTCCATGGCTGTACTTATACTGAAATTAATCGTGCTTAGATGATGAATATGGCTGCCGGAAATATTGGATTTGAAGTCGAATTTCCAATGAGATCATTTTCGAGATTAAATATTTTGACCTTTTTGCACCTATGTGAATCCACAAAAGAGTAATAAATTGATATAAGAAACTGAAGTTATTATCGAGAGCTCAAGAGAAGATTATTGAGCCAAGATGAGTAAAATTTTGTATTCAATTGAAGAATTGATTGCAATGAGGCACTCAAGCATACTAAAACTTGATCTTAGTCAATTGTTGCGGCAGCCACCATCTCAGCTGTATCGCTCATACCATGTAAGTAGGTCGAAAAAATTTCATTATCGGGAGGTTAATAATGGACTAAAAGATGCAAAAGATTACAGTACTTCATCAAGAGTAAAATTAGAGATGAAAGAGAGAAATTCTAAGACCTTTCGACCAAAAAAAGAATTCTCCTCAAGTGCAAGGTCCCAAATTCTCCCACAAGTTCCTGAATACAGAAATGAAAAAACAAATGTACCACTTCTAGGTACTCATGGCATCCCCGAGACTGTGAGACGACTGAACTCTGTTAGTTCGTTTAATGTTTATATAGTTCCAGTTTCTTACTCCTACCTGATAGCGCAAGAGAATCAGATCCCTATCAGATTTGTTCCAATTCCATATGTGATAGGCGCGATGAACTTCCATCACGATGAAAACCGAGATTCAGGGAGTTATAACTATCCAAAAAACGCTCGAGCGTCTGAAGAAGGTAGAGAATTGAAGAAAATGAGCCACGAAGATAAGAAGCGCCATCAACCAGCATCGAATTTTACAGATCGGGAAAGACTGCACCAAGAAACAACAAACGGAGATGGGGTGGGTATGGGAATCGAGGGAAAACTACACAATCAATACTTTGAAGTTAACGCCCCTAAGGCACGTAGAAAGACAAAATTTTCATGCGACCCTAACAGAGAGCCCAACAGCAGCAATCCATATTCCTTGACTGGTTTCTTTCCCTCGAATTTATTTTCTCAAGGTGTAACAAATAGTAATACTAGACAGACAACTCAGAAACTGCAAAATAGCTCTAGAGAAAGCACATATGACAACGAGAGCCACAGTATCACCGGATCCTCTTGCGATAGCTACAATATCCAGATTCAAATACCAATACTGAGCTGAATTTGACTCTACTCTTTATTGTGTAGATCAAAATATGATTTGGTTTACTAAGTTCGCATCGCATGTATCTTGCATTTAATTTTTCACTTCAAAATTGAGACTTCCTCAGAAACAAACTACGAACACCAGATTATGATGCCAGATAATGGCTTTGAATAAACTTAACGGTATTGAGTTAGATGAATGCATAAAATACACTCTCAGGAGTCCCGAATGGTGCTATTTCAACGTTCAAATGTAAGTTAAAAGACAAATTTCTTATTTGTTTCAAGAATCCCTTACTAAGACCAATTGCAAGACAACTAGGCAATCAAGAAGACAAGATAAATGATAAGACAGATGATAAAATAATAGACTTGGAGGTGGATAGAATAACCTGGAAATTAATTATCTCCGTCTGTTTGAAGAAACTATATGGACTACTAGGAGAGGCCTCGCATTTTGATGTGCTAATGAGTACAAAGTTGAAACTGTTGATACGTGTCTATTCTCAGGACCAAGAGATGTTTCAAAATAGTTTTCTATCATTCACATTTAAATTATCAGACTACTTGGGGAGATCGGATTTAGATATGATATGCTACATTAAGGTGATTAAACGCGCTAATTTCTTAGGATTGGTCATAGATGATGACTATTACGACCATTAGATGAATCAAGAAGCCATAAGAGCAAGATAGTGACCACGATTTGATGACCATATATATGCGTTAAATTTATATAGTTGTTGAAAATTCCATAGAATAACATTAAATTATCTATTTTAATAATTTAGCTACCTTAAACATCTTCTGTTAATCAATGGGATGAGTGGACTAAATATGTAGTTTGAGTGATCACATTCTTCTCATTTATCCAGCGGTGTTATGGCCTACTCATGTCAAGCACCCATTTAACATCACGTGTACAGATTATCGCGAGGCGACAAATGCAAGAACTCATATCAAGGCTGTAACTGTTAAATTTATCAATCAGCATTAGAGGTCTACTAAAGGATCTTAAGAATCAATTCGTAAAGAAGAGCCGTTTCTTAACCAGTAGTAAAGCTTTATTTTCAAAGGAGTGTTCATCTAAGTCAAGAAAGGATGAGGATCACCTTCTCAATTCTGTGGTGCTGTCTTGTGCTTCTGGTATTGATTAGCATAGTACTTGGAGAACTGGGACCTAAAATAGAAAGGACACTGAAAGGAAATGACCCTGCTAAGCAGATTATTTACTTTGATGATTCTTCGACTGTTTTAATTTTGAGGAGCCATAAGCTTTCGGTGTCTCACGATGATGGAAATAGCTGGAGTGATGTAAAAGAAACGAAAGATGAATCGGTTATACATTTTGAAATAGACCCGAATTTCAAAGATAGGGCGTTTGTATTTACGGCTAACGAGAAACAGTATGTCACTAACGATCAGGGAAAGTCATGGACAACCTTTAAGCTTCTAGGTGACGATGATAAACCGTTGTCCATTGATTCTATTCCGAAAGTCCATTTTAACTCGAAGAAGAGAGAATATGCTCTCATAGAAGTATATGACTGTCCTCCAAATGAGGGCTTTAACTCGAAGTGTAAAAAGATACATTTTTATACCGATAATGGATTCAAGACAAATCCAATGAAGTTAAAGTCAGAGCTTAATCATTGTCGTTTTGCTAAATCTTCCTCTAATTTTGAAGGTGGTAATGATGAAACAGTTTATTGCACTGTAAATAAGCTAAACTCCTTTGGACATGTTGTGGAATCATATCTCTCATTTTCAAATGATTTTTTCAAAACATCTGAAGACATAGATCATGGTTTAGTGAAGTCGGCTTTCATAATTGATATAAAATTTGAGCAAACCTTCATGGTGATAATTGTGCAGAACGATAAATTTAACAAGAAGTCTGTGGTGTCATTATTGGTTTCTAAAGATGGCAAGAATTTTAGGGAAGCCGATCTTAAGGTTAATGTCTCATATGGGATAATGGCTTATTTGGAATCATCCCCTCTGTCATTATTCTTATCTGTTATGGATTTTTCGAGCTCTATGGTGTCATTGTCGACAGTATATGCATCTGATTCCTCTGGCTTGAAGTTTACTAAAATCCTTTCTAGTATAGAAGGTGGCGCAATCGAGAAAGTTCAAACTATTGATGGAGTTTGGTTGGCTAATGTGGCAGAAGATAAAGATGGTAAGAAATCTGATAAGAATCTACTTGATTTGTTCTTAGGTGGTTCTTCTAAATTAATTTCTTCCAAGATCACATACAACAATGGAAAGGATTGGTCCCCCTTAAAGATCATCGATGATGATTCGTGTAAAGTTGAAGATGGCTGCTCTCTACACTTGATCAGTCCTGTTGAGAGAGACGGTAGAGGAAAATTTGTAACAGGACCAACACCTGCTATTTTGGTAGGCATTGGTAGCAAGGGAAAGCACTTGAGCAGAGATATAAACGATATGAATACGTGGGTGTCCAGAGATGGTGGTTTGACTTGGAAGTTTTCTCTTGAAGAGCCGTGTTTGTTCTCTTTCGGTGATTTAGGAAATGTCATTTTAGCGAGCCCCATTCATGAACGCGATTCAAAAACATTTGATACCAAAAAATTAATTTACTCATTGGATCAGGGTAAATCGTGGACAACAGAAGAACTAGGAGAATCAGTCTTTCCCGAAATATTGTCTACCACAGTGGATGGAACGTCGACTAAATTTATTCTCTCGGCAATATACGACGAAACTCCGGACGATAATTCTGATCTCAAATTTTCGGAAGCAATTTACACTATTGACTTTGGTGAAGTATATGGTGGCGCTAAATGTCAGAAGAAAGATTTCGAAGAAATATACGCTCGGGTTTCGGAGGATCAGAAACCTATCTGTATTGACGGTCATAAGGAGAAGTTCATAAGACGAAAGCAGGACGCGAAATGTTTTGTTAATAGCTTATTCGAGGATATCAAGGTGTATGATGACCCTTGTCCTTGTACTGACGCCGATTTTGAGTGCGCTGATGGGTTTAAATTAAATACTGGTACCAATACGTGCGATCTTGTCGATGCCAGGGTTAGTGAACTTTGTCAGAGTAAGAAGTCAAAGGTATTAAAGTTGCCCGCAAAAGTACATATTGAAGGTAATACATGCTCTTTTGGAAAGAAGAAGCCTAGTGAATTCGTCGACACAGTCGACATTAAGTGTGCAGATTATCTTAAGCAAGATACGACAAAGGCGATCAAGTCGAGTTCGCACAAATTTGATGGAGAGCTTGCCGAATATATTTACATTGAAGATAATGCATCAGCAGGCGAGAATGTTATCGTGAAAAGCAAAAATGACAAGGTGTTTATATCAAATGATGGTGGAATAAGTTTCAGTCAGCTCAATGTCGAATCGATCGTAGGTGTATTTGCATACAAGTCTCAGGTTATTCTCATCACAGAGTCTACAACATTTTATATCTCTTTTGATGGCGGTAATCTGTTTCTGAAAATGACTGCCCCGTCTACGCCTTCACGCGAATCAAAAGTTTTCTCTCCTCACAAAACAGATCCTAACATGTTTATATGGCTAGGTTCTGGTGATTGTGATAACAATATGGGTTTCAATTGTCCCCTGATTGCTTATGTAACAAAGGATGGAGGTCAAACCTTTCAACCATTAAAGAAGGATGTTCTTACTTGTGACTTTGCTGGGCCAGTATTTGACCCACAAACGGAAGAAAACAAGAATTTGATTTATTGCTTAGCTAAAGAAAAACTGAATCCCAAATTAGAGATATTGTCGTCTAACGACTTCTTCAAGAGCTCTAAAGTATTATTTGAATCAGCAGTGGGTTATGCTTTTACCGGAAAGTTTTGTGTCGTTGCTTTAATAGGTGAAAAGGAACAGTCGTTAAAGGCAAAGGTTACTGTTGATGGCGTGACATTTGCTGATGCTGATTTCCCTTCTGATTTGCACGTTGATTATCAACAAGCTTACACGATTCTTGATTCGGCTTCTGAGGCAATCTTCATGCATGTCACCACAAATCCAAAAGAAGGGCATGAATATGGGTCTATATTAAAGTCGAATTCTAATGGTACTTCATATGTTTTGTCTCTCGATTATGTTAATAGAAATCGAGTTGGATATGTTGACTATGACAGAATTGAGGGCATAGAAGGTATCATAGTAGTTAATAGAGTACAAAATCATAACTCTAACGACCCCAAGATTCTCAGGACTCAAATTAGTTATAATGATGGTGCAGAATGGGCTTACATCAATCCGCCTATTGTGAATTCCAAAGGAAAGAAATATTCGTGCTCCGGGCAGCCTTTAGAGAAATGCTCTTTGAATGTTCGTGGCTATACGGAGAGGCCAGACTATCGAGATACATTTTCTTCAGCATCTGCCACTGGTTTAATGTTTGGAGTTGGAAGCGTCGGATCTTCCCTAGAAGGCGACGAGAAAAGTTCAACATTTATGACAACTGATGGGGGTATCACATGGAAGGAAGTAGTCGAAGGTGTTTATATGTGGGAGTTTGGAGATCGTGGAACCATATTGGTTTTAGTAAATGCTAAGGAGCCTACTAATAACGTTTTGTTTTCTTTGGACGATGGTCACTCATGGAATAAGTACGAATTTTCTAAAACTCCAGTTGAAGTTTTAGATTTGGCAACGGTTCCATCAGATACTTCAAGGAAATTTTTGGTGTTTGGGAAAGACCAAAATGAGCCCTCTATAACAGTTTCTTTCTCCCTTGATTTCACTCAAGTTCATAACAGGCAATGCCAAATCGACCTAGACAATCCTGATAATGATGATTATGAATTTTGGTCACCTAAGCACCCATTACTTCCTGACAATTGTCTTTTTGGTCATGAAGCTAAATATTTGCGCCGTGCAAAAGGTCACTATGACTGCTTTATTGGAAGTGCGCCTCTGAAAGAAGGATTTAAGGTCATCAGAAACTGTAGTTGTACTAGAAGCGATTTTGAATGTGACTACAACTACTTCAGAGACTCTGATGGTACATGTAAACTCGTTAAGGGCCTTTCACCTTCCAATCGCAAGAATGAAGAATGCAAGAAGCCAAACGCATTCGAGTACTTTGAACCTACTGGGTATAGAAAAGTTCCGTTGTCAACTTGTGTTGGCGGTAAGAACTTCGATACTTGGAATGCTCGCCCTTGTCCCGGGAAGGAAAAGGAATTTAACAAGCATTATGGAAAAGAAGTTAAAGGATATAAGCTATTTTTTTTAATTGCAATCCCGCTCTTTGTTTTTATATTTGCAACTTGGTTTGTTTATGATAGAGGTATTCGCCGTAATGGAGGCTTCAAAAGATTCGGACAGATTCGATTAGATACTGAAGATGATGACTTTCAACCTATTGAAGACAATGAAGTGGATAAAGCTGTTAATAAAATAGTCAGAGGTGGTATTTTTGTTGCCGCTGTGGGAATTGCAGGTTTTAAAACTTTACAGAAATTTGATCGCGTTATATTGAACAAAATTGTCTCAACTGTCTTTCGCCGTCACCCTGGTGAGAGGAGATATGTACAAGTTCCAAGCTTTGACGAAGAGGAGGAACTTTTTGGCGACTTTCGCGATGATCACGAAGATGGAATTAACGACGATCAAGTGAATTTTGACTCACAAGAACCTGAAACTGCGGGGGATGATTATCCTAACAATTTAGAGCAGGGTAATACAGACTCACGTCTATTCGATATAGATGATCAGTCTGACGAAGAGTCTTCACGTCCAGAGGCTTAGTTTTCAACGTTCAAAACTGACTGGGTTCAAGAAATAACTATAGTAGCGGATTTCTCGATTCAGTTATGCGACTACAATTAGCTCAAGTACTTTTAATTATGATAAAGTTAATAAAATGCGTCATTAGTATATACTATTCAAGCTTCCCTGTTTCGTCTATTGGATCAAAAAGTTGAAGCATAACACAGGAATATATTTACTTTTTTTTAACATGAAGTTTATTGAACAAAAGCAAATATTGTGATTTTCTCTCTAGCAATATAAACTTTCTCTTACTTCATCTTTGTAGATCTATTTCATGCAATAAGTCGTGGGGACTCACTGCATTCATCATGTCCTTTTCTTGAATTCGTTGGTCCGTATCACTGTCACGGTGCCGTTTTCTAAATAATGCAAAATAAGGGATTAAATACAATAACCCCAAAAAGGTTGTCGATCCTAAAGCACACGCTAGTGATATCCCGACAACCTTTCCCTTAGATAAATGTCCTACTTTAAAGTCCTTAGATGACTGGAAGCCATATGAGTCTTTAAATAGCATAGAATAAACATTACCTATCCCAGATCCTGAGTCAGCAGTAAAAAGATAAGGCTGCCAATGAGAACCATTAAACAACGCTACATTGCTAGGCCCGAACCCTTTGATAGAAAAGTTTCCACACACCGCAAGGATTTTATCCAGGTCAAAATAGGCCTCGCTGCTGTGTTTGTTGGATTCAGATAACTGTAGAAGTAATAGATCACCATAAGAGCTATGCAGATCAAATATTATATCGTCATCTATGCTGTGCCATTTCTTTCCATCAAATGCACTTAAAAAATTCTTTCCATACGCAATAATTCTCCCACCAAGTCCATTATTCTTATCTGTCATAATAAACCTGGACACTATTTTCTCGGAACCAAGAGCATTTAAAGTTGAAGCTGTTTTGAAGGAGGATTTTTCAAAGTTGTATGTAGCAAAATTGACACTTTTACCATTATACGTCAAGTTTCCACTAATCAAGACATCACTAGAGCTGTAAAATTTGATATCAGTGACGGTTCCATCAAGAACTTGATCTTGTTGTGGATTATTCCACCTTGTATTTTTCAAATCATAAATGCATAATCCAGGACAGCTGAGTGATCCAGCGGAGTCAAAATTGCCCCCCACAAGTAACTCATGGCTCTCCTCGTGTAAAACAATGGCGTTAACTTCAGAGTTGTCACCTTTACTCAGGGATAATGCCGCTGGCTGGGTATCTAAGAATGCATTATCCTTCATATTGTAAATAACGACACCCAAAACCGTTGTAGAATCCCTAATAGTCAAAGAGCCGTTAGTGCCAATAAATAAATATTTACCAGAGGAGTCCGCATATAATGCCAGAACACTTGTATTAGATTCCCATTTCACCTTGTCTTTTAACAGTTCAAAACCACCATTTTTTGAATGATCATTTATGAAGCCGATATTCGCCGTACTTGCAGATTTGAAGGTACCACCTACTACACTAAGGGACTCATTAACATAGAATGATTCTCTAATAAAGCCATTTCCCTCTTCAATTGAAGCGTTGAAGCTCGTAATATCTCCTTCATCATTTAGGAGAGCTTGATCTCTAGAGTAGATGTCCATGACATTCAAAGATACACCTGCAAAAAATTGTCTTGATCCATTCAGCCCTACTGCTTGAGTAACATCAAGGGTATAGTCGCCATCTTTCAACCATACATGATTCGTGTTGTCCCAGGTCAAAAATGTTGACTCTGAGGAAAATATAAAATATTCTGTGCCATTCACGGTTAGGTTGCAAAAGGAATCAAATTCTTCCTCGATATAATCATTTCCAAATCCAAACCATTTATTTTGGGACCAGATGGCAAAATTGTTAATAGCAGAAGTAGAACTATTTTTCTTCGACAAGTCACTTAAAACTGTTGAGCTATTTTCTTCTTTGAGCTGAAATTCTCCAGTCAATATTGAACTGTTACCATAATTGAATATCTTCGAGATGGTGTTATTTATCAAGACATTTTCAAAAGACTGGAAACTCGACGCATCTCTCTTTTGAATATTTGAGAGCACAGTCTCATTGGAGGTTGTATTAAATTCTTTCACATCTACTTTCATTAAGTTATTGTCTTTTAAATCCAAGTACTTCGAGCTGCTGTTGAGACGACCCAAAATTAATAAGGATTCTTTATCAGAATTCTTATAAACGTTCAACTCATCTACGCTGGAGTCCTTTGATAGAAGAGAACTTAACCAGTTGACCGTTGAGTTCCCAACGTAGCTGTTTTTCTCACTAATCAGTGTTTTATTATTAACCTTTTTGAAAACGTTATGCTCATCAAAAGAAGAGAAATTAGACAACGAATATTCAAATAAGCCGTTCAACTTCATATTAGTAACAACAGATTTGTTTTTCGAGCTATCTGTATGATTAGTGTGGTTGCTATAATATTTGTCTAAAGAGACAATATTTGCCAAAATTTTATCCACAACGATCCATTTTTGATTTGAATCAACCAAAGAGCTATCATAAGAGATGTGAATTTTGTTCTCTCCATCGTTTGAGGCAGCACCTTTCAAATGCCCATAATACAAATAGTCAAACTTATCATACTCATTATTTTGATAAATTAACTTTGAAGTTAATACTTGATCTTCGTTATCAATAACTGAAACATTGAGGATGGACCTATAATCACAAGATCCGTCTGCAATGCATCCTGGGGTAGTCATTATGATTGAATAATTACCTGAATATGAAATATTTGGGTACAACGTGATTTCTGCACTAGAGTCAGTAGACACTAAATAATTTGTATCTGTGATATCCGAATCCAAGTTTCTGATTGATTGAAAATCACCACTGCTTTCCGATGAGCTAGCTTCGACGTCATTGTCACAGTTTGGATCATTTAATGTATTATTACCGTAAACAATGATAGTATTCAGATATAATTCAAATCCTGCTAAAGCACCCTTTTCACCATACCAGTCAAGAACCGTGACTCCTATCTTATCAATGGCAACTTGATCATTGAAAGCAAACTCTTGATAATTATTACCATAACCGAGAGTTTTTGTTTTTGTTGCTGGATCATAATAAGTCGTAAAACTACCGTCTTCATCAACGAACTTCGACGAATCAGCAATTTTTTCACTATCTCTTTTATTTTGCTTTGTTGCGTCCGTCAAGTTCGATAAAGTCATTAAAGGACACCATGCATCACAATAACTGAGAACATTAGTGACTGGGTCAATATAGGTAAGATTCATGATACCATTGTTTGGATAAGAGTAAATTCTAAAGAGTTTGACACCATTGGATCCTTGAGGAATGTATAATCGAGATTTGGTAGGGGTAACACCCTTAGCTTCGTCTGGTAATTCTGCTGCCCATTCTCCTCCAGACCCAGGCTCGACAGACCACTCATCGTTTTTTGAAGGACATATCAAGGAGCTCAAGTCACTCCCTTCTTCGTTTACACTCGTAAAAGTTGCATGCTTAAGTGAAATCATCTGTTCAGCAGTAATTAGGGAGGAATTAGTCGAATTCTTCTTCTTAGTTTTGTTGGAGTGTGATGTATGTGTTAATAGCTCTTTCAAGCCTAATGTGTTAAAACTGCCCCCAAATATAATCGAGCCATTCTCTTCATCCCCTTCATCGAATATCTTGGTGATGGCATTTATTGAAGAATTTTTACCAAATCCTTTGAATAATGGAGTTGACAATGTCTCAGACGTTTTGTTATAAATTGCCAACCCGTACGTATTATTATACTTGAAATCTCCCCCCAAATATACAAGATCACCATCCACAAACATCGTTTTCACTTCTCCATCAGATATGCCCTTTTGATTTGTCTCATCCCTCTGTTTATTGGAAGAGCTCGGGAAAATCTCTGAAAATTTATTATCATCAAAATTATATATTATGGGACTCGATGTTTTTTTATCGTTAAGCTCAGTGAAATTTCCAGAAATTACCACACTGTTCTCTGATAACTCAGTTATTTGATATATTTGACCATTCACGGAACCAACTGTGAAGAAATCCCCCAGCTTTGTCTTCACGTAAAAATTACTGTCGCCATTTGATGCCCTTGCACTAGTTAATAGTGAAGCTGAAGTGTTATACTTATAGATCGATAAAGATTCAAATTGACCGAACAACCCTAACCTTCCTCCGAGATCACTGTAGTCCAACAGAGGTTGTTTCAAAGGTGTCCCTAGTGTGGATCCTGACGTGATCATCATCAGTGCAAAGAAAACCCATAGCACCACCACTACATTCCATTTCTTATGCTCAAATTTCCGCACCGGAGACACATTTAGTCGAGAGATCCCATCCATTCGTGATTAGAGCTACGATGTTCTCTCTAGTAATCCACTTTCTTTTTCTTTCTTAGCAATAAAATGTGTTGTGTTTTTTTTTTTGGGAAGTAAAATTTCTATGAATAATCGTGTGTCTAATTCACGAAAAAGATCTGCTATGAGATCAAGCTTTTCATACAACTAAGGCTACACCTGAAACACTGCAATGAATGAATATCCGTTGCAAGAAGAGCTGTATTTCTGTACTAATTGAAAATGCCTTGACCTTCTTTACTACTCACCGTAGATCATACATTGAACTTTCCATTTGGACAGTGTCGTCTAAGAGACATGAGGTCGTCTATGTCTTAGTGTAACGTAATGCTCGCTTTTGATTGATGCCAATTGCACCACCGTTCAGAGATCGGAACGTTTTGTTTAGTTTACAGCCGAAATAGGAAAGCATTAACAGCATTTTACAAGTTAAGATGATCGCGCAAAATCATAGCTGAAACATTCCTACTTGGCACTACTTTATAGGACATGTTTTACAGTTTAGCATTTCGCTGTGTATATGCCGGCCAATTCTTAAGGTGTACGGCAAGAGTTGTACCCTCGCCAGTATGGGTGGTACAATAGCAGATTAGAAAGAATGCTGATTGCAGGTTACCTAATTGGAACCGCTAAAACTTAAAATTGTAGCGATAAATTCATATTTATCTTATATTGAGAATTCTGTGGAGTTGAGACACCAAGTAGAAAGTACTAGTTTTGACTCTTGATCCACCGATTTATCTTCGAAAGTAAAGTGCTTGTTGAAGGAGTGTACGATGTCAGCGGTAAAGGAATACCCTGAAGGGATGGATCCGTACGCGGCGAGGCAACACCTCTTACATCATACCTATTCGCCTTTGATATCGATAGAGTCTTCAGTGAACAGCGACATTTTAATACGATCTATACTTAATGTGAAAGATGTTTCTTTGTTGCAGATTCTTCAACCGTACGGAAATAATGCAAAATATGGTATCCCAAATCAATTGTTCAAGATTGTGAACAGCCAGTTAATAACAAAGAATTACCCAAGTTTTCCTGTCCGATTTGAACCAACACTACCTGAACTTATTTCTATTGATCAGGCTTCGAATAATAAGAGCGGCAACCAGTTGAATCAATTGTTCAGTATTAGTTCATTGGAGTTACTTATGACATCCATTTCACAAAGTGGGCTGAGAGGTAACGATTTATATCTTGACTTTTTCTCCAAAATAATATCTTCAAACAAAATTGTGCCTTTTGAAACATTTAATCATCCAGTTGCGCAGATATTCGTTATTGACTACGAAAATGATTCAATTGAAGAATTAAGAAAGCTTATTGTAAATTTCAGAAATTTTCCATTCCCTAAATATTTCCAAATTGATGACTTGCTTGTTCATGCATTTGTATTCTTTGATTCTACTAAGATATCACACAGCGAAATATCCGAATTTCAAATTAAAATTAAAAATCATTTGAATATACTTTCAACTGCCTTACCAGTTGACGACCTAAGTAAGGACGATTTAATTAACTTGCCCTTGAATGAAAATTCGACAATCGAAGAAGACTTGCAGCGAATTTCATTAAATGATCAGTTAAACACCATTAAAATTCCCACTTCATTAGACCTGATTATTAGAAGTAAAGTGTTTGAATTCGTAAGCAAATGTTTAGTACCTCATATGCAAGAGAAAACAAGACAATGGGATGATCAGTTTCTACAACCTAGAAGATCCATTACGAATAAGTTTTTTTCTGCGTCGAAAAGGCTATTCAATAATGATAATATTGCTTCCTCTACATTCGAATATCAAGGTAACTATTACCACAAGTCCTCTCCTGAGCAAATAATTAGAAAATTGGCAGACTGGTCTTTAATTTTAAATGATTTTAAGTATGCTTATTCTACTTATGACTTGATTAAGAGAGACTTCACTAATGACAAAGCATGGGCATATGTTGCTTCTACGCAAGAAATGTGTATTGTATCACTCTTATTAGCTCAAACTCAACAAATAACAAATGTGACTGCGCCGGATAGAGCGACGTTACGGAAAATAAGGCATGATATTGTGGAGCCATTTGTTGACAACCTTTCTTATACTTTCAAATCAAGACTAAATTTGAAGACTTATAGCATTAAAACGATACTAATAATAGTTGAATTGTTATTGAGTATGAGTTTGACCTTCAACATATCTTGGTGGTGGAATGATTTGATCGAAAAATATCTTTGTAAATGTATTAACGAGTTTGATACACATTTGGCGTCAAGAAATCAAGATCTGCAAGTTATCAGAGCTTTGCTTTATGAAAGATTGGGGTACTGCAGTGGTAAGTTAGTTTTTCTCACAGATAAATATCGATATTTACTTCGAATTGACTTTCAGGAGGAGAAAAATGAACCACCTGATGATGGGTTTTATCATAATGTTAAGAAACTAAAGGTTCCTGAAAATAATAGCATTCTTGGGCTTACTAGGTTCAGAAAATCGTCAATATGGTATTTGTTATCAATTAAGGAATGGCTAATTTTAAAAAATTACGAGCAAGCTGTAAGGCTCATTTCTAATGTGAGGTATAATTTCATAACTTCGCATCTTACTGATAAATGGTACGATAGAAGCGATTTATTGTTAGGTTTCATTAAGAGAACTATAGAAGAGCATGATTCTCGCATCACTACAAAAACCAATTAATTCCTTGCATATTTTTTGTTCCCTAATTCAAAGGATGAGCTTTTGTAATTTGGCCATTACGTTTTTAGAATACTCATCTTAGGTCTTTTTACCCTCTTTATTTCAGGCATAATTTATCATTAAAATTTCTAGATGTCTTCACTCAAGCTCTTTTAAGGCCAATTTTCTTCGTTTGTCCATATTTGTGTTAATATTGAAGGTTTTAGCTGTTATTTCCCTGCTTGTGAGCCAATCCCAAATTCTTTTCAGTGTTGGCAAAGCACTTGGAATTGCCGAGACACCTTCGGCCCCACGTAGCGAAGATAGTCCGAATAGATTAGATTGCAAATTATCCATATCTTCAAATGCAAATGGATCCTCGCCATCTATATCAAACTCTGCAAAGTCTTCTTTATTTAAAATCTTAAATCGTGTTAATAATAGAAAAATTGAATTGGACATTACTTTGACAATAATTGACAATGGATAAGGAAATAGGGTATAAAATGAAAACTGCTCTGATCTATCTCCTTTTAAAGGTGCATTATCTATGTGCAAAGTGGTAGATTGTGATCTTTCTATTCTCTTTCCTGTAGGCATCACTTTGAACTTATTATCTGATTTTTTACGATGAAGGCTAAATGGTAGTAGGTAGGATTTTCTGTCATTGGTTCCAAACTTAAAGAGCCTTAAGTATACCCAACTTGTAAAAAACCCACAAATTCCAAGCAAGAACGTTATTTTACACTCTTCACTAATTAAGCTGAGAATGAAAAAAAATGATAACGCTATGAAAGGCACGTATGTCACTTTAATTCTTAAATTTCCTTTGAAAAATAAGAAGTAATGATTACTTATTCGTTGCTTGATTGCCATGAAAAATCCCATGTTGACACCCATACTCGATAAAACAACTGGAGGATACTCATCAGTACCTAGAAGGTTAGATTTCAAAGTATAGTAAAAGTAAATGCATAAATTGGGCACAATTATATTAATCATAACAAATTTTGTAAATTCCCTAGAGCCCCACATATTTTCAAGGTATTTTCCAAGGTAAAATAGAAGTAAGAAACTGACGCTTAAACTGATGAAATCTATTTCTATGAAGCTGCACGTCAATAAAACCCATGGCCGTGTTAAAACGGGGGACCTTGTGGGAATAAATGTAAGAAGTGGGACAAATAGCTCATGTGGATGAGGTATTTTCCCATTTCCTTGTGTTTCCGCATCTATCCCATCCGCTGTCTTACGTACTGACGACACCACTAGAACAAAATATGTATAGTACATCAACAAAAAGTTGAGAATTGTAAGGGATAACAAAACAACTAGAAAGATTCCAGTTACTTTAGGTACTTTCATTGTGATATAAACATTGGTCAAAGTCTTTTAGTATTCTATTGGTATAAGCAACTGCATTCACTATGATCCAAGGGTATGAAATCGTGTCTCAAGTATTACTGTGCAGTCAGAAGTATGAAATCTCAAATTCATTCTACATATATTGTCCAAACACTATGTTCCATTTTTTTATAAAATGTACACGAGCTGAGAGATTCACTATCACTTCCAAGTATTATTCTACTAGAGTTTCTCAGATGGGAGTTAACGAGTCAAAAAAACAAACTGTGAGAAGCTTGTTTAGGCAACCAATTTTTAAATCGATATTTTTAACAATAGTTTTCGGGTCTGCAGTGGTTGACTTTATGAGAACAAGGAAAGAATACGAGGCGATGAATCAGATTTACGAAACAAAGTTTACTCTTTTGAAAGATATTATTAATGATTTGAAAAGTGGCCGCAAACTTGACATTAGCAAAGAATTAAATATCGCTAACACACTAACTAAGTATAAATATAATACGGTAACCGACGTTGAGTTTGATGAAAGCCTAAATGCTTTTCTTGCTAGCTCGGGAGCAAACGACTCAGATGATTTCCATTCAGTTGGCGACCGTGATTTAAGGTATGACAATGAGAGATCTGATAATGAACAAAAATTTTTATAGGCACTAATTATTATAATACACTCATAAATAAAAATCCTTCCTGGTTTTCATCATAAAACTGAAACCTTCCTAATCGTCCGCCTATGACTATCACCTGTCTCGATAATTTTACCCTCTTGTTGCAATCTTTTAACACCTTCGTTTATATCATGGTTTTCAACCTTGAAGGAAACTTTTTCATTTAGTTTAACGGCTAAGTCTACGAACCTCATTGCATTGTTGTTCTCTTCAATCAAAGACATTATTTCTTTAGTGAGATCTTCCTGCATCCGTCTTTGTGCAGAGGTGGTTCCTGTCTGAACCATATCCATGTCGATTCTTCCTGTAACTGGGTCTGTTGCATATTCTTTGATTGCAGCCTTAATTAGCCTTACAGCTTCCTTTACATCAGTCAACTCCACTAAATGACTAAGTCTCATTTTCGCATGAGCTTCTGATAACCTGATCATCGACTCAAGCTGTCTGGTTGTTGCAGTAATTCTTTTTTGAGAAGATCTACTATCATCACCTAGCTTTCTCATTTCCACATATGCTCTAACAAGTTCTTGTTTTCCCGCTTCGGTCATCACAGGGTGATAGTTTTCTTTGGCGTACTGAATGTAAGAAGTCAAGAATTCCACAGGAAAGACGAAATTGTCAGTTACCTTGTCTGGTACATCCTCAAGATACATATCAGTCAAATGTCTTGCTAATTGACGATCAATCTTTTCGTCGACTTTATCTAGAATTAGATACACTAAGTCAAATCTTGAAACAAGTGGAGGAGGGAGATCAATATTTGCAGTCACCGGTAAATTAGGGTCATACCTCGAATTAATTGGATTTGCAGACGCTAAAATTGATGTTCTAGCATTCAATGTGGTAATTATCCCTGCTTTTGCAATAGATATAGTTTGTTGTTCCATCACCTCGTGTAAAACTGATCGTGTTGAATCGCTCATTTTATCGAACTCATCTATACAACAAACACCCCCATCAGACAACACTAAAGCACCACTTTCAAGAACCAATTGCTTAGTATCTATGTCCCTTGTTATATATGCCGTTAATCCTACAGCAGAAGAGCCTTTTCCTGAAGTGTAAACACCACGAGGAGCAATTTTATGGACATATTGCAATAATTGAGACTTTGACGTGGAAGGGTCACCACAGAGTAAAACATTGATGTCACCTCTATATCTTCCTCCCTTTTTGATTGTCTTATTCGTTCCTCCAAATAATTGTAGCAAAACACCTTTTTTCACATCATCCATTTCATATATGGATGGAGCTAAAGAACGAGCTAAAACTTCATACAAATCATCCCGCTCAGAAGCCACTTTTATTCTATCGACTTCGTCTTGTGAGAGTTTTCTGACTTGCTCTACTTCCTGTTCTTGACCAGGAGTGTGGCTCTGCAATGTAGAGGTATCTGCTCCCATTCTCTTCTTATCAATTTTTTTGACATGCACAACATCCAAATAAGTCTTATACAAGCTCTTTAAAGCCCTTTGTCTAGAATTAGCTCTTATTGGCAATGATCTGAAAATACCACATACTTCGATACGATCACCAGCACGACAACTGTCAACCAACTCATCATAAACACAGAGATTTATGGAATGAGGGGTCTGCCCATCCGGCACTAAATCAGGAGTTTCTTGCAATTTTATCACCTGCTTGTCGGCAAAAGAAGATCTGTTATGTATAATCATCATGGAATTCATTTGACCGCAGACTTCTCTCGGACATTTCGTTGGTTCTGATATGACTCCTCTGTCAATTTCGACAGCGATCGTATGATCACAAGCATTACATTTGAAGAAAGCGACTTTCATATCGGGAATAATGGCCGTTGATCTTAGTACCAAGCCTTTCACACTAACCAATTTATCTATATCATTTGGATTAAGTTCTCTCATCCCCTTCTCAACAGTATTAATATTAAAAGGACGCGCAGTATATATGTTGGTCTCAATTTCGTCAATATTATAACTTCCTGCTGCGCCATCGTTATCATCAATAACAAGTGATACCATGCAATCTTTAATAGTTTGATCCATGATCGGGATTACTTCTTGCGGATAATTGATCAATTGGTAGTAGAGTTTCTTAGTAGGAGGGTATGACAAAAGATTTTTTGCGTCAAGATTTAAGTTTGTGAGCCCAAGTTCACGTAAATTGTTCATTTGATTGACGTAGTAAAGTTCGTTATCTTGATCAGTGACTTCCTGTTCATCCATTACCTTACGATATTTGTATTTAAACGACATTAAGAATTCTCTAAAAGAATTTGAGCAGTCCTGAATTGAAACATTTGTTCCCCAAATAACCCTAACAGGCTCATCGCTGACACCTAAGGCCTCGGTGCCCTCTGAAGGATTAGACAAGGGATTGGTATTATCTGAATTTTGATTGATTGTGCTTTCGTTAAAAAGCCTTCTTCTCATTGGTGATGAAGTTGAATCATTTAAATCACTTCTCGTATATCTCCTTACAATTCTGTCGACATCACTTGTAATTCTATCTGATCTTCTAGTAGAGCTTTGAAACGCACCAGATCCCGCATCTGAAGTATGATGAACGGAAGAAGTATAGTGTAATGGTGAGGAGATATCTCTTCTTTGTGATTGACTTTCATTTCTATTTGTCTCAGAAGCTGGATTGGATGAAGATGTAGCAAAAAAAAGTGGTGATGATGGCACATTTGGCTGAGATTGCGATTGAGACTCACTCTCCCTCAAGTTTTCGTCTTGAGTCTCGTGGGAATCACGAACTGGAGAAGATGGCATTGTATTGTGTTTGTTTTAATAGATTCTAGCTAGCAATTGAGAAGAGGTAAGATTTAAAAATGTGATAGATTGCACCGCCAAATATGATTTAGCTACAGACGCGTACTTTTTCTTCAAATAATTTCCGTTTTAGGAATAATTGATTTTTTTTTGCTTTTTTATTTTTTTTTTTTTAAAAGCATTTAAATTAGTCGCTATCCTTGATTCCTCCTTCACCAATGACATAAACACATTCTTTTTCTGGCATATCGGGACTGTCCTGCAATTTGGCAACTCTTTCTTCTCCTCTACCTTTTCGTAGTAAGAGTCTGGTTGCTGAAGCATGCGCGAGAATGTGGCCGCCAACAGGTTTCCTTCCATCAGCAGATGCAAAAAGCGCACTTGCACCAGGATCAGATTGAACCTGGTTCGTTAGAAATACTGCCACATTGTAATCTTCAGCAAGCCTGGTTAAGCTTGCTAGGTGTTGATTGAGCCTTTGTTGTCTCTCATTCAATTCTCCTCTTCCTGAATAATCAACTCTAAAACATGCCATAATAGAATCCACTATTAGTAACCTAAATGACCCCTCAGCCAACTGAATTCCTAATTGTTCTGCTAATTCCGTTTGATGTTCGCTATTCAAAGCCCTCGCATAGGATATGTTCTCAAGGCATGCCTCAGGATCAACATTGAATCGTTCCGCAATAGCTCTAATTCTGTCGGGTCTGAAAGTACCTTCGGTATCGATATAAGCAACCTTTCCCTCGGCTCCACCCATCTCTTTGGGAAGTTGAGCTGTGACACATAGAGTATGACAAAGTTGAGTTTTCCCACACCTAAATTCACCGAACACTTCAGTCAAACTCATGGACAGAATACCACCTCCCAAAATGTCGTCAAGTTGCTTAGATCCTGTACTAACGGTGAAAACTCTATTTCTGAGCTCTGCTTGAATTGTGGCAGGAATAAAACCTACGTGCTACGAATCGTTAGTATCTGAAAGAAATTGTAAAAAAGCAAAAACTTACCATTATTTTGCTTGCTGCTTCTTTAATTTTTTCTACTTTAACTTCACTTAAGCCTTTAATCTTACACATATTTCTCTTGGTAATTGCAAGTACTGACTAGAAGTTTGTTAATACCTTTCATAGCTCATTAGCTAGATACTGAGACTTACTGCAATTGAAGAAATGCCAGCTGTCTTCAACTTCGCAATATCACCAACATTGATCCCATTAGTCTGTAGCTCATCTACCCCAATGATTATTCCTGCTCCCTGTGCTTCAACTTCGAACGTCATCTTTAAAATATATAGATAGTATTATTTGCAACAAATAGAAAACTAAAATGCGACATATAAGTTGATATTTAAAAAACACACCGAAATCAGATAAGGTTGGATATGGAAATAACAAAATAAAAAATGGATAGAAATCTGCTTCTGAAATCTTCGTCATCTAAGGAAAAGTATTCACTCAATACGAAGATTCCAATTATTAAATCATCAGAAGACTTAAACAGTAACTACATGCAATTTGCTATAGCTCCTCGCAGGGTCGGTTCTAGTGACTCTGCATCGCTGGAAGAAATTCGATCTAAGCATACTTCTGAGGTAAAAGCTGCTGCTAAGATATTACCCGATGGTATGAATGCATCATTGAGTGAACCTAAGAATGATTTGAAGATTTTAGATAAGAACGGAAGATTATCCCCAATACGAAGAAGTGGCTCACCTATCAGAAGACAGCATATACATGAAATCGAACAAGAAAGTTCAAAGAAGAGAAATACTACATCTAGCTCACCTACTAAAGCAACAACCAAAAGAATGAAGACGGTAAGTTTTAACGACCATGCATTATTCGAAGGGCCCAACGAAGTGCCTTCTCTAAAACAAATGACCCCAACTGCACAACGCCAAACTACTGTCGAAGAAATAGATAGTATCGATGATATGAAGAATTTTATATTTCAAATTTTGGATAGATTAACTAAGGTGGAAGCCACACAAAGAGATATTATTTCCAAGGTTGAAAACTCTAATGAACATCATCTAAATAAACAAATAGTTGAGATGAATGAAATCATTCAACAATTAAAAGACTCGATCAAAACGACCAGATAGCTGATAAAAGAGAAGACAAGACTTTAGAAATCTATATTTTTGGTAGTTTGCGAATGATTCTCTAAATCCTCTCTTTTTACGTCGTCAACATCATCAACAGGAATACCCCATTCTTCTATTTCAAATTTCTTTCGACCATTTTTGAAAGCATATTCACCTTCTTGAATCAACATCAACCCTTTTTCGGATAAAATGGGTATTTTGAAAATGTTAACTAAACCCTGCTGAGCCTTTGAAGGCTCATTCCTATAAGCTCTATTAATTAGCTCAGCCATTTCCTGATTGAATGGCTGTAGGCATATGACGGAATCCATCAAATTTTCCAAAGATGCCGTAATGATTGAGTCTCTTGGATAGAAACTGAGAGCAATGGAAGAAACGAATACTAGATTTTTCGAGTACTTCCTCAATAGTTGTCTCAAAGAATGCATAAATGGAATCACGAAAGTAGCCTGACTGCAGCCGGGTGGATATATTAATGGATGAAGAAAACTGGGAACTACCAAGCGAATGATTTTTGAAGGATTAGATCTGAGATTCATTTTAATGATCCCTTCAATCGACTCAATAATTTTCTTAAAATTAGTGTTAACTGGTACTGAGCTGATATCATGAGTGCTAGGTCCTGGTAAAAGCTTCTGTGTAATATCAAATTGATGATTATAAAATTCATACTTTTTTTCAATTTCAGGGTCCTCTAATTGGACTTTTCTGTTCAATCCATATCTCCAAGCAATCTTCATATTGTTTTCATCCCTCCTGTTGCTATCAACTGCTAAATTAGAAACACTTACTTTATTTTCATTTTCTTGTATCTTCGCTTTCTTTTGTTCTTTTGTAGAACCTTTATAAATACCAAACAACTCTTTCAGCCAGTTTGAGCTAGCACCAACCACTATGACGTGGCAGTTTCTTTCATTACCTTGGATCCTGTTATGCATAACACCTTGGGATGCGAAAGATTTTAGTATTATTGAACTATAATCCGACGTTCCAGTCTCTTCAACTAGAAGTGAACATCCAACTGGCAACCCCTGGTGAAGTAATATTTTGTCTAGGTCTGATACTCCTGTGGATATTGTAGGGCCCGAAGTTATTATTGAAGGCTTGACACCTGGATTATCGGACTCTTGGGTTTTCTGATTGACTGAAGATCTAACATTATGATCATCTACTGTCCTTCTAGAAGAAATATGGGGCGGCTCCCTCCCCAAAGAAATACTCGATGTGCTGATTGGGTTTCTTTTAACGGCTGAAGAGATATTTATTCGCTCATTCCTCTTTCTGAAGGACATAGTGAGTACCCAGGTTGCTGAAGTCACTTAGTTTTCCGATGAGATTTACTTGCAATCAATTAGTGCGAAAGTGAAGACATCACTTCAATCTAAATTATAGAGTTCACTTCAGTACTATTTAAGTGAGTTTGTTTATTCAAGATAGAATAGCTCATGGCTATATTAGAATAATTCTCTTTGATTGCTACCATGTTGAACATCTAGAGTTCCTTGAATTGATAGAGGTAGTATCTAAGTTTTACATTTGCAATTTTTGAACTCATTTCTTCTTTCTCTTTCAACTAAATATATTGGCTAGCCACTGAAAAGTAGGAGAATATGGCCCAACTTGAATAAAACAAAGGTGCTGTTATATGATCTCCTAGCCGTTGCATGTTGACCATTTCTTCATACAGTCAGTCGTTTCTCTTACATCCTGTATATATCAAATTAAATGATGCTTAAACATTTCTAAATACTCCGTAGGTTGGATATCGAGCAGATAAACTATGGGTGCACTAATTTCGCTCCCTATTGGGATTGCGAGCTCAACTGTGCCTTTCTTAGGTGCTTGTGCTTGTTCTTCTTTTTGTTCTATGATTGGGGGAACTTATCTGTCCTCAATACTAACGAGAATCACATACGCTTTTATTTTGTTGTTAGATTCCTTACTCGCATGGGCTGCTCTCTCGCCTTTTATCGCTCACAAGTTAGAGAAGGCTACATTTGGATTTATTAATAACAAATGCGGTCCAGAAGGTGGCCAGTGCATAAGCTTCACATCTGTTTACAGAATATGTTGCGCCTTAGGAGTACTTCATTTATTGTTGGCTGCGTTCTTGGTAAATGTTAAGTCTACTAGAAATCCTAGGGCTGTGATACAAAATGGTATCTGGCAAGGGAAATTAGCTCTATGGGTCGTTTTCATAGTAATAAACTTCCTTTTAATTCCGGATAATTTTTTCATCTTCTATGGCAATCACATCGCGATGATTTTCTCCACGATTTTTATTGGTATAGGTCTTATAATACTAGTTGATTTTGCCCACAGTTGGGCAGAAACTTGTCTTGAAAAAATAGAAATGGAAGAACTTACTGGTGAGGGAGATGCGGGATTTTGGAAGAAATTACTCGTAGGTGGAACGTTGGCAATGTATATTTCAAGTTTCGCCTTAACAATACTTATGTACTGCTTTTTTGCTGGTAAAAGCTGCAGCATGAATAAAACAGCTATATCACTAAATTTGGTATTTTCTATTATCATATCTGGCATATCGGTGAATCAAACTATTCAAGAATCTAATCCCCATGCTGGATTAGCGCAGGCATCAATGGTAGTCTTTTACTGCACTTATCTAATAATGAGTGCGGTATCATCAGAACCCGATGACAAGTTTTGTAACCCTCTAGTCAGATCGAAGGGCACAAGAACTGCGAGTGTCGTATTGGGAGCGTTCTTTACCTTTATCGCAATTGCTTATACTACGACTAGAGCAGCTGCACATTCTGCATTCAGTATGGCAGATGATGAATCACTTATTTCTACTCAGCCAGCTGTTAGAAATGAGATGAGATATCAGGCAATTAGACAAGCTGTTGATGAAGGTTCATTGCCAGAAAGTGCTCTATCGCAGCCTAGTTTGTTCGAAGAAGACGGTGAAGGCACTGAACGTGATGAAGAAACACAAAAAGTGAAATACAACTACTCTTTATTCCATATAATCTTCTTTTTGGCTACACAGTATGTTGCAACATTGCTTACTATTAACGTTCAGCAAGATGATCTCGGTGACTTTGTTCCTGTTGGTAGAACATATTTCGCGAGCTGGATTAAGATAATAAGTTCTTGGGTGTGCTTCATTCTTTATGGCTGGAGCCTTATTGCACCTACTCTTTGGCCAGAGAGGTTTGGGGTTCAATTGTAGGTAGTCTAGTAAGTAATGATTTTTTATTGAATGCGAAACCGTTCCCAAAACGGCAGTATTTCTTATTGAGCATGTAATTGGTTGAAACACATCTTTGTACTACTTCTTGTTGATGGGATTGAAATTTCTGAGAAAGGTTGAACATAACGAAGATCCATATCTAGTTTTCCAACTAAATAATCTCACAATGTCGGCCATTATCAGCAAGGCAAGTAAAGTTGTCGACTCGTTTGTTGGCAAAGTCACTCAAGCTACCAACTCTACCGTTTACTGGGGAAAGGTTGGTGCCGAACTCGGCAAGACAATCTACAAGAGTGAAGGTTTAGCTCCGCCATCTGCTCAGCAATTCCAACTGGTTTATGAGAACGCATTTAAGTTTATCAAATCTCCACAGCAACAGAGAGAACTCCTCCAGAAAGCCGCTAAGATTAGACCCACAAAGGAAAGTGCAGCTAAAGCAGGGGTCTATGGTATTCAATTATTAGCATTTTTCTCCGTAGGTGAAATAATTGGCAGGAGACATATCTTTGGGTATCCATCACTTGGTCATGAACATTGAGCGAAACCGGCCGTGCCATAGCTTCTAGGGAAACTAAAACAGCACTTATTTAGATTTCTTTTAAATTGATTATTTACAGGTCTAACTATATATATATGTGTCAATTTCTTGTCCCAAAATTATTATTGTGTATAAGTCATTATTTATTAACTATACTACTTTCTGACTTTCTTTTCTTGGACGCTTCTATCATCTCCTGTTTTTGCCTTCTCTTATGTCTGACCACGTTAGGAACAGTACTAATTTGCTTTCTCTCAACTTGATTTGTCTTAATACTTTTTTTGTTTGACTTGGAAAGCTTCTCCATATTTTCCATCCATTCACTATACCCAGCTTGGCACCCGGATGCCTTCATTACATTTATAATTGGTTTTATTAGCATTATATCTTCTTTGGTGAAAAAAGTGACAGCTTTTCCCTTTCTATTACCTCTACCTGTTCTGCCAATTCGATGGACATATGCCTGAGCACTTTGAGGAACGTCGTAATTTATAACCAAATTCACACCTTTGAAATCCACTCCTCGAGAAATAACATCTGTCGTAATTAAAACCCATATATTACCACTTTTAAATCTTCGTATGACTTCATCTCTTTGTTTGGGTGTTCTCTCGGCATGAATAACATCGACATTGAGCTTGTCATAAATTAACTCATGAAATAAAGCTTTTGCCCTAGTTATAGATTGCATGAAAATTATTATTGGTGGCCGAAACTCGCCATTTTGGATCATTTGTCGTATCTCTAATAACTTACCTTCCTCATTACCTGCAAATACTAGTTTTTGTTCAATATTACTACTAGCGGCTTCCTTAAGACCAATTATAACTCTTATGGGATCCTTCATAATTGATTGAGCCATTGTTTCAATACCAGATGGAATCGTGGCAGAATACATAGATTTCCTTAGCTTCGGATAAGTACAACTTGATAATAGCTCATCTATTTGGCCCACAAACCCTCTATCAAAAAGTTTATCAGCTTCGTCGATTACTAGCTCTCGAACATGTGATAAATCGATACATCCACGCTTAACCATTTCAATCAAACGAAGAGGAGTAGAGACAAGTAGATCAATTTTCAGAGAATTAAGCGCATCATTGCTTAATTTTCCGGCTAATTTTTTAGTTAATAGTGCACAATTTAATCCTTTTCCTCTTCCCAAAATTTGAGTTTGTTGAAAAGTTTGGGCAGCTAATTCATTCGTAGGCGATATTATTAGGCCCCTGAGAAACTTCTGTCCCGACTTTTCCTCCTCTATCAATGTTTGAATTAATGGTATCAAAAATGCTAAGGTTTTTCCCGATCCTGTAGGAGCGCAGGCTATTATGTCTCTTTGTTTTAGAGTTAATGGAATTGCTTCACACTGAATTGCTGTAGGCTCTGTAAACTCAGCTTCTATAAGATTAGCTAATAATTTTCGATCTATCTGGAACCTACCAATCAAGTCATCAAATGAGCCAATTGGGAAAGGAATATCATCTCCCGTAACCTTTGAATTATTAATTTTACGTAGTTTCTTAGCATCTTCCTCACACGAGATTGTCAAAGGCGGAAAATTCAATTCTGAGTCTTGATTTATCTCATTGGTATCTTCAGTGGCAAGTACAGCATGTTTCTTCGTATGAAAAAAATCTGTTTCCCTATCAACTTGATGCTTCAAATGTTCTGCTCTGTGATGTTGAGTCTCATTTTCCTTTCGGACAAGAGTCGAATGATCTACAGAACTGTTCTTGTTTCTGTTGATGGATGCGCCCCTAGATAATATTTTGAAAACATCCATCATTCAAATATGTTAATTCAATTTGAAATAAAAAATCAATAGTTAGAAAATTTATTCTCATCTCATCATCTGTTTTGTTACATACCTAGTCGCTTAAATTCACACTATACTAAAAAATTGTATTATGTAATCGTTGGTTCATAAAATTTCGTCGCACTAAATTTTCACTGCCCAACCTGAAAGCTTGAGAAGCTTTAAACTTGTGTTTCCATTTCCTTAATAGCTATATTGGGATTGAGATATGTTTATTCGAAACCTTTTCATTCCCAACAAAAGGATAATCTCATGCCTCACTAGAAGGATCTATAGTAGGAGATACGTATATTTGCACAAGGGATCAAGGGTTCCAGGACTCAAGAAAGATCCCGACGAGGTGTTTGTTGAAAACAACGGCATTAAATATAGCGGTTCAGAGGATAACATAAGATACATAAAGGATTTTTTACAAGATAAATTTGCTATCTCAGATGAACTAGCATTACAAGTAATCACACATAAATCATTTGGAAATGGAGCAAAACCATATAATGAGAAGTTAAGTGCGATGGGATCGAAGCTCATGAACTTGTACTTTGCCAAATATGTTACCAGTAAGAGCACAAGCAATGAACTAGCAATTAATGGTAAAAATCTCGACAGTTTGGGATCTCCAGCCGCTCGGGAACTCGGTGGCCGCTTAGCATTGGCGATGTTCGCCAGGAACAACAACGTTAATCGTATAATGTTTTGGAAGTCATATAATTATGGTTTGAGCTTCGAGGCTAGCGGTGAGATGAAAGTAAGTGCCCAGATGATGTATGCTTTGGTCGGCGCTGTTACTTTTGTGCATGGTAAAGAAACTGCCGAAGCTTTTATAAAAGAAAAATTACTCGATGCCAAGCCCTCTATTGAAGATATAACCGCAAATATTGTCGAAAAAACTGATGATATAGATGTCATATAGTTCAAGGGGTTATGAAGAAATAAGGGGCTATCTATCAAGTTCAATGCGAACTACACCTGTCAATCTCAGTAAGCTCGTGAATTCACTACATCGGTATATCTATATCCTGTTGCAGTCAGCATGTAAATAGACTAATAAATTATCATTGTATAAATAAACTGCTATCCTTTGTGGTCAATAAGAAAAAAGATGCAAAGATACACAAAAATTAAATGAAATGCAACGCAACGCGTAGTGTAAAATTGGAAGAAATTTTAAAATCAACAGTTCAAGATTTCCCCTTTGATTTCGGCACCATTCGTTCCAAGTGTTTTGATTCCTTACGTTATTCACACAAGGCATAAGACCCATTGCCGAGTTACGCAGAGAATTGCTAAGCATAAGCAATGACTGAAAAGGATTTAGTACATCACTATAAAGTGTTGAAACAATTCTTGGATATATCAGATGACCTGGCACTGAGAAGCAAAACAAATTCAACCAGAGCAGCTAGAGCTAGAGAAAAACTTTTGAAGCTTTCTGAAGCTCAATTTAAGGAGTTGAGCACTGATGTGTATGATGAGCTAAGAAGAAGAATAGATGAGTCAAGAGGAGAGCCTGATTATTTACTACCAAAGTCTTCGTTTCACCCAAAAAGGAACCAAGCAAGGCAAAAGTTATCTTCATTACCCCAACTGAGATTTAAAGACTTGGTATCTGATATCTCTTATGAAATTGAACGAAGAAATTTGCACACTGAATATTTAGAGGACTCGAATACGAGAAGATTAGATGGAGAGCATGCTGGTCCTGCGACTGATCATGAGTCAGATCGACTTGAATTGAATGATAAAAATCATTCCAGCCCTGACAAAAAAGTGAATGGGTCTCACAGTCGAAATCCTAATGAGCAGAACACTGACTTCAAAAATCAAACGATTGGAGTTCAATCAAAGACAGTTGTTCCAGAAAAAGCTAATTTGACCTGGTCAAGCGACGACGACGATGAGGAAGAGGAGGAGGATGAAGAAAATGGTAAAGGAGCAGACTCTAAGAATAAAGCTAAGAACTCTTTGCCTTATTCACTAGATTCAGACGAGAATGATAAAGTGATTGCTGACTTAAAAGTGCAATTGGATACATTGAGGTCCGAAAAAGAGGAGTTGGAGAGAAAAACGTCTTCTCTTCAAGATGATTACCAAAATTTGGTTAAACAAAATAGAGCACTAAGTGAAGAGCTTGACGTTCTAAGTGATGAAAAGCAGAAATACCAAATTAAAAAATCAGATTCGATGGTGAGTAATAACAAATTATTAGAGGATTTTGAAGCCCAAAAGGCAGCTAATGCGGCATTGCGGTTAGAAATACAATCATTGAAGAACTCAACGTCAAGGAGAAACACCAGTTTGCGTGAGTTAAATTCAAGTTCCGGAAGTATCCACTATAACAATACACCCAATAATCAAGCCAAGAATTTAGGTCTGACAGCACCAGCACATGATGTTAGAAAGGAAATGGAGTTAGTTCTTGAGAAACTCTCAGACTTAAATATTAGCAGACAACCGGTAGAAGAGAATAGCATTCTTGACCTCAAACATGAAATTACGAAATGGCAGAGCAAGTACGAGGAAGCGCGTTCAAATCAAATTTCGAGAGCATTTTCTACTGAGATGGTGCGTCCTGGAAAGTTAGGAGAATATATATCACTGTCAGGTCTAATTTCTATTAGGTTGATATCTGACTTTCATTCTTTGGTAGAAAGTTTTATGATTAATCTTGATGCAACGTTAATTAACTGTGATTTACTTTTTGAAAAGATTGCAAAACTATCGGTTCTTATAAATGAGATAGCTGAGCAGGGAGACAATAAAATTTTGAATAGTAATGAGCACTCAGTAAATCTTCGTGAGTCAACGACATATGCTCTTACTGCAGTGAGATATTTCGCATCATTTGATGTTATTTTACCTAAAGTGGTGGTAGAACGATCGATTGGTGAAATATGCTTTAGCTTGTGCGAGTTAATAAGCGCTTCAAAGTTAAATGAAAATTCTTATAATTCAAGAAGGGTTGAAAGTGATGAGGTAAAATTATCAAAGCCAGCAACAAGTGTTGCCGATAACTTCGATGCAAGACCCTTGAGAATGGCAAATAGGCTTAGACAGCAACAAACTCAATCTCAGGATGATCTTGTCGGATTTAGTTCCCCCAAGGAAAATGGAAACGGAAACACTGCCCCTCCTTTAAATTCTGAGACTATTGCTGGAGGACAAAGTAATCTAAAGTTAAATGATGACTCTTCTCGCTTTAATATTAATGAAGAAGATATAAAGAAAGAGAGAGATTTAGCCCCCGTGATAGATGATCGTGGGAACACGGCCGGATCTTTGAAAAGCACTAATGCTGATAACTTGTCATTTGATAGATCAATTCCTGAGAATCCTAACAGAAGTGGCACTCTTGGCCAAACACCAGCTTCCTCTAGTATTGCAGCAATTAGTTCCAAAGATATCACGGGTAGTGATGATGGTTTACTGTCTACAAGTGGAACTCCAGAGAAGAAATCTATTTCTAAGACAGAATCTAAACTGGCCTCCCCTAAGGACAGTTCACCGGGTAGATCAACGCTGTCGAAGAATATACTTGATCGAGTGAAGCAATTTGAGAGCCCAGACAATGATAAAGTCGATGGGTCAAAGATAGTAAATGAAAACATTCTGAATTCAGGGTCATTGCCCGTAAGAAATAAAAGTTTTTTCCAATCATTAAGAGATAAGCTTAGTACAGACAATGATGAGCAAAATGTATCACATAAGGGCCTGAATTCAGTAATGTCAACGGAACAAGAAGAACCAACAGGACTGACTGAACAAAGTAGAAATGTTGAAGCTAAAGAGACTAATGGAAGTAGGCTCGATGTCAATGACCAAGATTCTATTGACGAAGTTTCTTTTATAAATAGGGATTCTAGTAACAAAGCTCCAACTGGTGAATCAGAGCCCATTGGTAGCTATAATAAAATTGAGACAGAGAAGATAGAAGAGGAGAATTTAAGTGATAGCACTGGTGAAATTTATTCTGAAGATGAAAATAATTCCGAAGAGAAGAAAGCAAGACACAGGCAAGAGCAAAGGAAGTCTGTCGCAGCGGCTACTTTCAATATTGATTTGTTCGATATTGATGATCCAGATAACACCTTAACCCAGGTTCTATTATATCTTGAACACCAAACAGTCCAGGTCATCACAACCATTCAATCGTTGTTATCTGCTATTAAAAAGCCAAATGCAACCAGAGGTGATCTTCGCGACAAGTCACAAGCTATAACTGTAGTTATTTCTCAAATGACTGAGGCAACAAACACATCAATGAATCAAACTCGTAATTCTCAGTTGAAAGAACATGGAAGCTGGGTTGTCAAAAGCTTGGAAGACTGCAACCACAGAATGAATATTTTGTGTAAGCCAAATTCTCAAAAGAATGATACAGACTTTGCTGATAAGAATTTCAAGCAAAGACTAGCCGGTATATCTTTTGATATAGCCAAGTGCACCAAGGAGCTTGTAAAAACTGTTGAGGAGGCTAGTATTAAGGAAGACATTGCGCACCTCGATGCTAGATTAAACCATCAAGATGATTTGACTTAAACTGTTCGAACTCTTCATAAATACCGTCTTTCCTAAAAATTGGAAATCTTTAAACTCAAGACATTAAATTAGGTTCAGAATATATATTCCCATCTTAACGTATTATTATATATTTCATAACTTTCAATGTTATCTGACATATTTAGATAAAAATTTTTGATGAAAATCTGAATTTAATGTATCATTAGTGTATGAATCGTCGTCTCCTTTTTTAGGTGAGTTAGTTTTTTTAAAAGCAGTTGAATTTCTCCAATCCTTTTTAACTTTAAAATCATCAGGTAATTTCGTTTTAGATAGTGGCACTAGTGGATTAGACACCTTCGCATTCTCTACTTTAACTCTTTGTTCCTCCTGATTTTTTTTTAGTCTTTTTTCTTCCTTCACCTTTTCTAGTTCTGCCATTAAGGCAACAGTTTCATACTCAGAGTCTTCAGAATCTTCGCTAGAATATTCCGAATCATTTTCGTTATCTTCACTCCCATAAAGTTGACTTTCTCCATCAGCTCCTTTTTCGTCTTCGTCATCAGGTATAACTAAGTTCTCATTGACGTCTTTAGTCGAGTTTGTACTGTCAGATCTACCCTGACTAAGTTCTTTATTCAACTCTAGAACAGCTGCTCTGCTTAGTTTCGTGTCAATCTTTTTGTAGTCATTTCGATATTTAAGTTGCGTTTGCTGTGGTAGCGATCTTGAATGGACAATAGTATCAGTGATCAGTATATTTTTTCCCTTCTTACTTTCTAGAGTCGGCCTGTGATTTGTTGTCATTGCTTCACCTTCTAGTCTTCGGGAAGTAATGAATGAGAACTAAAACGGTTATAATAAGTATACGCTTCTATATGAAATATATGCAGTATCCAAGTACCTCTTTTAATGTATTCTCTTGCGGGTCAGAACAGTTGTTTAACTAAGAAGAATTAGTAATCAAAAGCCTGATACCTTCTAAAAGTATAGAGAAGCTTCAATTATCCTAATTTCTCTCAGATTACTCAAAGTTTCTTTTCTGAAAGTTTTTATAAATTTATGAAAATATTTGAATAATGTACAAAAAATACAATAAAATACACGATGACAACTTAAACATCTTCTAATAAATTAAGCTCATTTTCTAAAGCTGCTTCCTCTGTTTCATTAATTTTTTGCGGCATCAACTCACTCATCACAGGGCCCCCGAATTCGTCTAACAAGTCTGACATTTGCTCTATTAAATCAGTATCAGCGTCAATGGATTCACTATTAATTATCTTATAACCAATTGTAAGAGAAACCTTAGCCTCATGGATTAAAGCTTGGATTTCTTGATCAGAAGAACTTTTGAGGGATGCATTTGAAACTTCCCTGTAGTCTGCGATTTTAGGAATCAGGATTGTAAATAATTTTTTTGCTTGAAGCAAACTAGCCAACGCTCCATAGTAATAACACTCCAAAATATTTTCATTCATATCCTGGATACGAGAGGTGACAGATGATACCAATTCGTAAAGTTCTAGCTCAATTGCAAGTCTGGATAAATTTAAAAGAGCCTGTATAAGCTCGCCATATTCCATGCTTGACTCTAATAATTCTTCATTCATCTCATCTTCTTGATGCTTACTTACAGTTTCTTCCAAAGCAGTTTTTTTATGCTGGAATAAATCCCAAGACTTCTCCAAAGCCTCCTTTGCTTCAAAAGTTCTTTGTTGAGATATCCTTATCGATGCTAATAATGAAAAAGCTTCAGGGTTTCTCGAATCGAGAGATATAGAATTTTCTATAAGACTGTCACACTGTGACTCAGCTTCGAGTTCCATACATAAGTCGGTCATCCAGATTTCAATCTTCGCAAAAATTCCTTGATTAATTTTTTTTATTAAATGTTTGAGAAGCAGCTCTTTAGCAGCATAATTCTTCGGCATGTCTACCAATAGTGAGTCTTGCTGTATCATGTCTCGTTGAGCCAATTTTAACTGCTGTTGTAATCTGTTCAAGCCAACGTCTAAAAGTTTTAGACCATCTTCACCACCTATAATCTGACCTAAATTAAAAAACTTTTCAGAGCCTCTTTCAGCCTCCATATCCATCTCACATGCTTTCATTAATATATTATATGCTTCTTCCATCTCATTATTCTCCAATAAGACTTCACCGAACGTTTGAAGAAAATCTACGTTGTGTTCGTTCTCCCTCAATTTCGGGCCAAGGAGTTCCAAAGCAGCAGTAGGCTGAGAGTTTTGCAATAATACTCTGGCACTGAGAAGTACATCGTCTTCTAAGTTCATGTTTAATAATCTTTTGAATGACTGATGAGCTTTGTACATCCAGTGTAATTTTTTTTTTTTTTTTAGTAGCGCGCTTAAAGATGAGATGATTCTCATTAATAGAAGCTTGTAAATAGAATCACAATGATAGATTTAGATAGTTCAACACTATCAGATCAATTGACAAACGAGTTTTATATACTCCACTTGATATATCATAGGAATCGTAACCAGCATAGGTTACTGACTTGGTGGAACTACTTGAACATTTTGCATCGCAAATTGCGGAAAGTAATTAAGCTACTAATAGATGTGAATAGAATTTCAATCGATTCAAAGATTCAAAGTAAAAACAAAGAGATACGGGAAGTCGTGAAATATCTTGTTAAAAAGAATATATTAAAAAAATGTTACTACGAATTCAATAACATTATTACTTTGGGACAGTTCGTCAATCTTGGCTTAACTTTAATTGGTAGTTTGAGCAGAATTCACTCTTTGTTTCAACAATACAAAGGAACTAAAGAATTGATAGAAGATAACTCCTCTATAAGTCACTTAGTGAAAAATTATGAACACCCAGAAGATGACGTAGGGGAGATTTTGGAGTACGATGTTAATAATTACCCACATATCTCAAAACAGGCTGTCGTTCCCATTCCTGTTAAAGAAACTGAAATAGCAAAGGAGCAGAACAATGAAAAGTTTGACGACTGGGAACAATCTATTAAAAGAAATAGTTCGACTTTACTTGATAACTCACCAGTGAGCGGACGTCGTTCACGAAAGAAGAGAAAGAAGAAAAGCGAAATAGATGAAATATTTGGTTAAATTACATCAAGATTAGTATTTCTTACTCACAATGATATAGAAAGAGGCAAATAGTAGATAACAATTCTATTAAACCTAAAGAAAAAGTTTGCCGTAGCACATATCCCTATCCCATTATAATACATCACCCCATACATATATATATCCTAAATTACATTAATTCACAACAAAGTTGTTAAAAAGGTTTGCTGTTGATCCTTTGTGCATTCATTTGCTGATACTCATGGCGTTGTTCAACTAAGGAATTCGGATGCATAGGGGCCATATAATTCATTAATTCGTTAGTAAAATTGAAACCGGGATTATGCAATTGGTCAATGTCCAAACAAAAGTCATCATCGTAATCTTCACCGCCATGAACAATTTGTTTACCGTTAGAAACTGTATGTTCTGACGGTCGTATAAAATTCGAGACCAAGTAATTTGAATGAGTCTGATGAGAATTAAATTGATTTTGATTTAAAGGAGAGTCGTTTGAATATGGTGTTGTACTGCTGGGGTTGCACTGGCCATTCAGGGAGGAGCTTGTTGACAAGGTTGGTGAATTAGATAGTGGTTGAATATTATAAGAAATGTTGTTGGCATTAACTTGACCTGGTGTAGAAGAACTGTATGAATACGGAGTATCAATGATTGGAGTAGTAAAATCAACAACGTCATGAGTTGAAGAGCTCAACTCCTTTTGCCTTCTACTCATCTCTCTTTTAAGTCTGTTCTTAATCCGTGATTTACCTTTGAATCCTGGCGGTAAATACTTACATTCTCCCCCTTCAATATGAATCTCTACCCATATTTCAGCATTTTGAAAGAATGCTCCACACATGGAACAATTTCCCGCAGTTTGAGACCTTTCCTTAGTTTTGGTACCTTTTGGATACTCAAAATGTCTCGTTTTTAAATGAGTCTTGTATGTGTCTCTTCTGGAAAAGCCTCCAGTCGGATGACATCTATGCGTGACATTGTTCTCATCAACGTAAGTGCTGAATTTGTGAAATGGACACGAGTAAGCCTTCTTTACAGCATGCTTTTTCATGTGACGAGTTAAATAGCCCCTGATTTTGAAAACGGTATCACAATGAGGACACTGATGCACCTTATCATCCAGGTCTTCTTGACTAGAAATATTCCTTCTATCACATTCGTCGTAAGAAAACAGAGACAAGCTGTAGTTTGTAGGCGTTTCACCCTTGTCTTCCCTCTTTCCAAATTCATTAGATATAATGGAATCGCTATTTGAAGAGTTTGAGAGTGTCGGAGATAAGTTACTGGACTCGTTAACATTGGTGACTCGTTCTCTAATTCCAGAATCATCCGTTACTTGCCATTCGATTTCACCATTCTCATTTTGGTAGACGGAAAACTTTGTGCTTTCTCGAGTAGAACAAAGCTGAGGATTGTTAGAGTCTGCTGAGTTGTTTATTGAGGAGTTTGAAATTGTTGGGAATAATCCATTACAGTTTTCTGCAACCGTTTCGATGTCTAAAACTTTTTCTTCCTTGACAAAGTCGTCATCTGCCGGAAACATAAGGTAGCTACTGAAAAGAGAAGCCAATCCTCCAAAGACAGAAACAAAAACCACGTAAGCAAATTGCAATGCCGTTAAAATTTTATTACTCTTCTGAGTATTACTAATGAGTCCCCCTTCAAATACATTTCTCACAGATTTGCTCATTTCAAGCATTTTGACCCCTGGAGGAAGCCCTTTTGCTCCATTCATTTTAATTTAATTCCGTGGAAAAGCTATCGCTTGAGAATAATATTCAATAACAAGATTAGTTATTAGTAATAAATTTATGGAACGTAAGTGAAAATCAGTACCTCAGTCTTACAGTATCAGTGAGATACTTTATCAAATATGTTTGCAAATCTAGGATGCCGAAAATTTGTAAGGTTTTAATCACAATATTGTGAAATGACTTGCTTTCGAATAAATCCTTTTTCTCAAGGTCCAATAAAAAAAGAAAAAAAAAAGAAAAGTGATTCGGATTCCCAAATGCGGTACCCGCCTCGGATTTGTGTAACTTTCACAAGTTTGTGTAACTATGTCTTTTGACTATTTGAAAACCAAGTGACGATTGCAAAATGCTCTTAAGGTTTCAAGGAATTAAGCATGAGTCATATATATCAGAAAATCCAGTTGAGGTTTATATTCGGAAAGAGTTGATCCTATTATACTGATAAAAGTACGATGGTCGGAAGAAGTCCGCTCTCAAAAAAGAAAAGACAAAACATCGAATGGGGAAACCTTCTAAGATGATTTTAACTTAATGAACGGAACTTTGGCTGAAGCGAAATGGCAATCGAATGAACGTAATTGCGGAGTAGAGGGGGGAATGGGAGTCAATAAAGGGATACGGAACAATATAATGCAGGGCGAGGTGGCTTGCGTTAATTAGCACTTTAAGCTTCCAACAATTACGAGCAAGTATGACAAATGAGATCAAGATCCGGATTTTATATGCTGATTCGAAAATACCTCATATCTGAGTTAGGGTACAGTCTGTGGGGTGCCAAATTTTGTAATGTAATTTAACTGTAGTTGGCGAATATCTTGCATGCGCGCCCTGGGAAAAATTTTTTCCTGTTGACGGAACAAAATGGCTTTTCAAAGGATAAACATGTTTTGATGAGTAATAATATGCTGACGTTTGATTTGTTGACGTTCCAACATCCTAATATAGTTAATATTGATGGCAAGTTCTGGTTTCATGAAAAGTCTGAAGAATCGTTTCCGGGTCAAGCTTTTGGCTTAGAAATTGATGCGATATTATATCACACGAAATCACCATTCCAGGATATCTTAATATTCAAGTCTCGAACGTTCGGAAATGTTCTTGTATTGAATGGAATAGTTCAATGCACGGAGAGGGATGAGTTTGCCTATCAAGAACTTATAACCCATTTACCAATAATGTCTCACCCAAACCCTAAAAGGGTTCTCGTAATAGGTGGAGGGGACTGCGGAGTTGTTAGAGAATTAGTCAAACACTTGGATCACGGAGTTGAAGATATAACCATGGTTGAAATAGATGATATGGTTATTCAGCTTTCTGCAAAATACTTACCAAACATGGCGAAATACCGCAACCACCCTAAGGTTAGTATTGTAATCGATGATGGTTTCAAGTACCTTAAATCTCTCGAATCTCGTGTAGGGGAGAAGTTCGATGTTATAATCACAGACTCTTCGGATCCCGAGGGCCCTGCAGAAGAGTTCTTTCAAACCAACTACTTCAAGCTCTTACTTAATGCTCTCCAACCCGATGGAATAGTGATTATGCAGAGCAGTGAAAACATTTGGCTTAATTTGGATTATCTTAAAGAGCTTTTTGGTAAGGCTCGCTCTGTTTTCTCAACAGTCGAATATTGTCAGTGCTACATGCCTTCATATACTTCTGGACAATTAGGACTTTTCATTGCCACGAATGATTCATCGAAAGACTTAAAACGCCCATTGAGGAAATTTGCACCCTCAACCGAGGACTCGTTATTTAAATATTACAACAGTACTGTCCATTCAGCTTCTTTTGTGATTCCCACTTGGGCAGCAAATAAACTCGCTAATTCCTAAAATTTTCATTAGAGGCACAATATATTCCATGTGGTATAAGGAGTTTGAGTACCACGTAAGAGTATTGTAATTCTTGTAGAGATCTTTTGCTCCTACATTGGAAGCTATATTACGTAAAATAATAGATCGCTCTCGCTGTTTAAAGAATTTGCTTCTGCTCTCTTGTAATATAATGAATAAGGTGGAACCGGAATACCTACAGAGCCAGTGATAGTCGCATTTCTTTTAGTCGTGTACTAGTGGCAAAACAATTATCATCAAAAATTAAATTTTCTTAACTACTACTCTTCCCGGTCACCCTTACACGCTGAGTTGTTCATTTACCAAAACACATCAAATTTAACAAAATTACACTACTACCAAATAACACGACCTGGGAACATATTTGCAACTAGAATGTCACATTCGGAAGAGTATTCAAACAATATCGACGATCAGTTGTTGAGCGTGGCGAAACAAGCTGAAGGTGTAGTCGTTGAGCCAACGTCTGCCCACCATCATGACTTGGAGGCCACTAGAGAGAAGTTGGAACAAATTGCACATGCTGCAGCTCTCTCGGAGAGAGATCAACAACAAAAGCAACACTTACAACAGCTGCATCACTCTCACCATCAGCCGCTGCACCAACATGGTCACCCTCAGCATAACCAATTTCAGCACTTACAACAACAAACCCCCAAAGGGTACGATCTTCATGGCGATGGCCAGTTACATCATCAATATAATCAGCAAGATGTCGATGAATCAGAATATAACATCCAGATTCCCGAACCAATCATAGATGCAAAATCTAAGATTTACCCCGTCACTGAGAACACCATAACAGCAGAAGGCAATTTAATAACAAGGCCCTACCCAGAACAAGTTTTTCAAAATCGAGACGACTTGAATGATTTCATTCAAGAATTTGCGAGAGACAATGGGTTTGGCGTTGTGATAGCCCATTCAAATAAAAAGGCTATCTATTATACTTGTGAGTTAGGTGGTCGTTACAGACACAAGAAGTCTAAAAAGGATATGGAAGCTGCTAGGCAAGTTGATGTTGGTAATGGGTATTTGCTAGATCCAAGTACGAAAACCAAAAAGTTGAGATGCCCTTTTGCGATGACTGCTAGCTATAAGAAGTCGACTGGTGTTTGGACTCTAAAGACGACCTGTAATGAGCACAATCATCCTCAATTAGACCCATTGTCGAATCATCCTATGTTGAGAAAGAGGTCAGATGAGTTGAATTTACTAATTTTGGACTTATATAAGGTTGGTACGAAACCGTCTCATATTGAATCTAAAATTAAGGACCAATATCCTGATGTTTTAATTAAGCGTGAAGATATCTATAATGAAATAAGAGGCTACAAAAGAAAGTTAAAAAAACAAAATAGATTCTTAAACAACAATTCTCAAAGGCTCCCACATAAGAAACGTAATGCAAGTTCTTTTCATCAAGTATTGGACGACGATGATGACGATCATCCAACTAACGAACAGGTATTGGAGTACGAGCTTCAGCAGCAACATCAACAACAGCAGGATGCGGAATTGCAACGTCAATTGCACCAAGCTGCCGCAGCTGAAGCAGCGCACCACCATCATCAATTGGATGAACACCAGTATCAACAATATCAACAGCAACTCCAAGAGCATGGGATACATAGCGATAATGATAATACGGCAGCGGCAGCCATAGCAGCAGTTGCAAATGCTACTCATCATCGCAATGATGGTAGTGAATTATCAATGGATAACATAGACAGCAGATTGGTTGGTGAGTGAAGCCTTTGACGTCAAAACTCCTCTAACATAGTTTCAAAAATTTTTTTTTTAAATTCTAACAGTTTTACTAGCTTTATGTAACAATTTACGAAAATATAATCGTCTATCATATGTATATTTATATCTTTCTATCGTTCCTATTTTTCTTACATTCCTTTTAAGATCTCTATTCCATGGGCTCTTTCTTCAAATAATTTTGCTAGTTCGCCAACTTTTCTACCCCTTATAACGGGCTTCTTCATGTTAGTGGCATTGTTTAGGGACACATCCTTATTGTTCTCGATAATGTGGTTCGCATCAAATATATAAGGTAATTTGTATGTACCTGCTGGCCGGAGCTTGATGACGTTGGAAATATCAGATAGCTTGTCCTGTGTCTTCAAGTTTTGCATCTGTAGGTTCTTTGATTCAAATTCCGATTCAGACGAGTTGCATGTAAGTGAGTTCTTATTAAACTTAAAGTTGGACGTTGGCAGAACACTTATATAATCGCTCCTAAATTCCACTTCATCTCCATCTGAGATGCCTTGATCCATCATCTCGTAGCCTAGATCGTAAGATTCGTCGACCTTGTCATCCTGAGTAAGGTCACCAAGAATGATTTCACTTATCGAATAACTAAATGAGTAACGGTCTTTAATGTCAACCCAGTAGGATAGCAAGTTTTTGATGAATCTATTCACAATAAGAATTTCATCTTTGTTTTGTGATGATATTACTTGATGACTCAAACAATGACTTAGACACTTTGATAACGACAGAGTAGTATGCTTAGTTACTTGTTCATTAATTAAAATCTTGTGACATAAGTCAAGAAACTGTAGGAGTACGACACGATATCCCTCATCATCTTCGAATCCATTTATGATGTGGTCAAAAATCTTAACAGTATATTCATATTCGTCTTTCATTGGCAATAGTATTTGTTCAACAGGTATTAATGGCCGTGGTAATTCCATCAAAAACTTCTTAAACGTAATCGCAATGGAATATATATCCCAGTCATTGACCCATATCAATTGGTTACGGTTGACGCAATCGAACAAGATTTCTGATTTTAGCTTGTTACCAGGTCTATGGAAAAGAAGTTCCACTTGATCACCATTAATATTAATGATATTGAAAATTTGATAAAAGTGGTGATGAAAAATTGGATCGGTTGTGGGATTTATTTTAGTCACAGCAGTAATCAATGGCGGATAAATACTTTTTAACAGATCCTCGGGATGGTCTAATTGATAATCATATTTATAGATGTTCAACGATATTTTCAATTTCGTAATATTTACATATTCATTCAAAGAACTCAACGAGCTGCAATTAATTCTAACACTGCTAGAGTCATTACTCATGTTGTCTTTTCCTGCGATGCTAAAGGACTCGACAAAGGCATTCAATTGTGCAAAACTCTTTTTCGTGAAATTCAAGTTTGTGAAAACTTGAGTTAACGTTTTGACAAACCAACTATCATGTACTGTAATTATCTTTTTCAAATTACTTGCATTATTCGTCAGGTTATCAGATAAGAATTTTTTTAAGAATTTGACACCCCAAATCCAATTAATCTTATTAAGGCCACTGCTAAACATTATCAACGCGTAGGGAAATTTTGGCAAAATCTGCATCAAAACCAGAATAAACTTCTCATAATCAATATCATCTGGCTGTGGCAAATATGTAGTATCGAACACATATATTGGTAGCTGAGTTTCAGGATCTTTAAGATCAGATCGGTAAAATATCCTCTCCATATTCCGCCGAATCAACGCGTTTTAAATGTAATTAGTCCCACCTCTTACCAAAAAGTATTCTATGGTTACTTCTTGATGGACAAGAAGTTGTTAGGGTCAAAAATTTTTACCAGTAGCAATACGATTTTTGACCTATATTAACTTTTAATGTACCAGATTCTTAGACTTCGGTAATAGTAAACAAAGACATACAAAGTGTGCAAAAAAACGACATTGTACGACATTAACATTTTGCGTCTGATAAACTCTCAGTTAAACTGAAGTTGTTGCGTTAGGTAACTGTCCAAATAAATTCTGTTATGAATTAAATTTCTTCAGGCGGCAGATTTGGTCCACTCACTCTCTTAAGATTCCAATTAAAATCTAAACACCGTACGGTGATGCTGAAGAAAGAGTTCCTGCAACAATGATCCGTAATTATTTTTCAAAACTTCTAATCTGTCAATTACTTTCTTTGATTTTTTGATAGCACTAAGACACTTATCTCATTTCTTCTGCCCTCTATAAATGAATCACACTTGAAACCAAGCTGTTAAATAAATATAAGCTGAAATTTGGTTGGTTTTTTGAGACATTCTATGCCATAATTCGATAAAGTGCTTTATCCTGTATATGCAGTAGTGTTCACTTCGAGAATTTTAATTATTTGCCATCCTAATTAGAGAGCGTCTACCAAACACGAAAAGCTACAAAATACTTGGCCACTAAGCTATTGATTGAATCGAAACGGAAATTTCATTATAGCTGGAAAGTTGTTGTAGTCTCTTTGTGCTGATTATACCATGTCTCCTGCTAAGGATCAAGCAAAGAAAGAACAGTCGATGACAACCAAACAGTCTCTCAAAGGAAAGAAGCAACCTCCAAAGGAGGAAGAATTGTCGGAGGAGGATCTACACTTGAAAGATGAATTGGAACTATTAGTCGAGAGGCTACTAGAAACCGGTTCCTCTAAGGAAATGTACGAGAAATACTTAACTTCTCTCAAAACTTTCATTAAAGATTCTACTACCTCGATGACCGCTGTCCCGAAACCTTTAAAATTCTTGAGACCACATTACCATTCACTAACTGAACTTTATGAGAAGTGGGTCGAAAAATTTGGTAAGAATGACGATATAGTACTTAAATTAGCCGACATATTGTCAATTTTAGCAATGACTTATTCGGACGATGGAAAGAGGGAATCCTTGAAATACAGGTTATTGTCTAGTGACTCTAATATTTATGACTGGGGACATGAATATCTTCGTCATTTGGCTCTTGAAATTGGTGAATCGTACCAGGAGAATCTTGGATCTGATGACCATTTAATTAAGCAATTAATAGACTTATCCTTGAAAATTGTTCCATTCTTTTTGAAACATAATGCAGAGGCCGATGCAGTAGACTTACTCTTAGAGATTGAAAGTATTGACAAACTTCCACAATTCGTTGACGAAAATACTTACGCAAGGGTTTGCCTATACATGATCAGCTGTGTTCCCTTGTTGGCTCCACCTGATGACAACTCCTTTTTATATACTGCTTACTCTATTTCCTTGGAGCATAGACAGTTATCGCAAGCCTTAACATTGGCTATAAAGCTAGATAATGAGGAGTTAATTAAGCAAGTTTTTGAATCCACTGACGATGACTTAGTTCATAAACAATTGGGCTTTATTTTATCACAACAAAACAGCTCATTCAAATATCCTGGTGACAATCAAGAAGTTCAAAATGCTATCTCGAATGTGAATTTATATGAATACTATGCATATCTTGTGAAGGAATTGAATTTATTGGATCCTAAAGTTCCTGAAGATATATACAAATCGCATTTAGAGAATGCAAAATTTGGCTTAGGTAACTCTGGGTCTATTGACTCAGCTAAACAAAACTTAGCAGCTGCTTTTGTCAATGCATTTATAAATTTTGGATACGGAACCGATAAATTAGTTCAAACTGAGGAAGATAATAAATCATGGATTTATAAAACTAAGGGTCTGGGGATGATTTCAACGACAGCATCACTAGGTCTTATTCATGAATGGAACATCAACGAAGGATTACAGGTATTAGATAAATATACCTATTCTCTAGAAGATGATGTAAAGGCAGGTGCTTTGTTGGGGACTGGTGTCGTATCGACTAATGTGCATGATGACGTTGATGCTGCTTTTGCTTTACTTCAAGAATATGTTACAGACCCAAAGAAGCTTTTTCAATCATCTTCAATTATCGGCTTGGGGATTGCATTCGCGGGGTCTTCTAACGAAGAAGTTTTGAATTTATTACTTCCTCTAATTTCTGACTTAGATCTTTCTTTAGAGGTTTCGAGCTTAGCAGCCCTTGCTTTGGGACATGTATTTGTGGGGACATGTCATGGCGAAATTACTTCAACAATATTGCAAACTCTATTGGAAAGAGACTTCAGCCAACTAGCTAATAAATTCATAAAATTTATGTCTTTGGGTCTCGGCTTATTATACATGGGGAAGACGGAACAAGTTGAGGACGTACTAGAGACAATAGATGCTATAGAGCATCCCATTAATAAAACTTTGAAAGTATTGGTCAACATCTGTGCCTATGCTGGGACGGGGAACGTTTTGCAGATTCAGTCTTTGTTACAAATGTGCACTGCGAAGCCTACTGATAAGGTCTCCGAAGAGAAAAAGTTGGCTGAGAGTGAAGAAGACCAGTTGAAGAGAGAAGCCGACGAAGGTAATAATGATAACGATGTTGAAATGGCTCAGGCTGAGTCGGCTACAGACGGAGAAAAGGAGGAGGAACAAACTGAGAAGGAAATCGAAGAAACTGAAAGTACAGATGAAGAAGAAGGGGAAGAGTTACACCAAGGGTTTGCTGTTTTGGGATTGGCTTGCATTGCAATGGGTGAAGAAATTGGACAAGATTTGTCTTTACGTCACTTTTCACATTTAATGCACTATGGAAATTCTTTGATACGTAGAGCTGTACCACTTGCAATGGGTTTGGTCTCTGCTTCGAATCCTCAAATGAAAGTGTTCGACACATTGTCTCGTTATTCACATGACCCTGACTTAGAAGTCTCTCAAAATTCAATTTATGCTATGGGACTAGTGGGTGCTGGTACGAATAATGCTAGATTAGCTCAATTACTCAGGCAGTTAGCCTCATATTACATCAAGTCAGCCGATACCTTATTTATGGTCAGAATTGCTCAAGGTATTTTACACCTTGGTAAGGGTACATTGAGTTTATCTCCTTTCAATTCAGAGAGAAGTATTTTGTCCAAAGTGTCGTTGGCCTCACTTCTAACTGTATCAGTGGCCTTATTGGATCCAAAATCATTTATTTTAAGTGATTCTACCACCGAATGTACTCATCAATTGTTGTACTATTTAACTCCTGCTGTAAAACCTCGCATGTTGGTAACGCTAGATGAATCGCTTAATCCTATCAAAGTTAATGTGAGAGTTGGACAAGCAGTCGACGTTGTGGGACAAGCGGGTAAACCTAAAACTATAACAGGTTGGGTGACACAATCAACTCCCGTTTTATTAAACTTTGGTGAAAGGGCTGAGTTAGAAAATACTGAAGAATGGATTAGCTTGACGTCGTCGTTAGAGGGAGTCGTGATTTTGAGAAAGAATCCTGATTATATGGAAGTCGACAATGTTTAGGTGAGCGCTAGATTCTTTCATGGTAGTTGAATTAAAAATATGCAATATAGTTTCAGTTAGAGTTGTGTAGCTTTAGCGTAAAATTTTGTATAATTATTTGATTACGAGGTAAGAAGTTTTCGAAAAGTAAAACTGTCATGATGCAACTATATTTTCTATAAGCTAGATTATATGAGGTTTCTAGAAAGCTAATTTCAAAAAATGTCCTCATGAAAGAGAGAAGCTGGAATTGAGTAAGCTCAATTCTGAAATGAAAAACACTACTTCAGTGCTTCCGTATATATCTGTTCTTTGTTCCATATAACAGAATTACTTAAATTCCTGGGCCTTTGCCGCCATTAATAGTCCAACAATTAAACCAAAAAGACCTAAGACTGACCCAAAAATTTCAATAACCAATATTTTCACGAATAGAGAAGAATCAGCTGCATCGCTGATAGCTGCAGTAGAACCAGTGATACCTACGGCAACACCACAGATTAAATTTGAAAGTCCAACTGTCAAGCCTGCCCAAAAGAGTGAATATCCAGTATACATGTTTTCCTTGGTATACAAAAGCTCGGGCTGAATATCATTCAATTTGGAGGAGAAAACAATGGCCATGATCAAACCATAGATGGCAACAACCTCACAGAAAATAATTGAAATCAAATTTTTAGTAGTAATTCTTGGGACCTTAACTCCAGCCCCAATGATGGTGGAGCCCGTAATAAAAATCCCCCAAGCTGCACCGATTACCGAAAACCCAATGCAGCTTACAATACCCAAGTTAGCCCACATGTATGGAGACGTAGACTCTAAGAATTCTCCTACGTTGAAAGATTCTCCTGAATCATTGAAGAGCATGTATCCTCCTATCGTCAATAAAGAAGCTGCTACGAGTATATGAGCTGCATACATTATTGAAGTAATTCGTCTTTGTCTTCCACCTAAGGTACTTAAATACAATTGATTGCCTGTCGTTTTTTCTATCCTTGGTGAGGTAGTCGGTCAATATTAGTTGTAAATGAGATTTCAAAATGTGAAGCTGATTACGTAAATTTACATTTTGACTATAAGTCGAGTTTACACTTTAATCAGAGACTGCTTTTCAAAGTACTTTACTTCAAACGGAATTTGAATATGTTCATGCCACTATTCTGGTGGGTATAAACAGAGCAGTAATGTCATTGAACTAATTTTCGAGAGAGCTAAATGAATTGATCCATTAGTAATATGGTACTAATGGTGTATCAAAAGATATTGTTTATGACGCAGACAGATCAATAAAGAACTCCAAGCTTGTAACGACTTGAGCCTATAGGTTGATTGTACCGTCACCTGTGTTTTTTATCTCTGTTTCTTCCAAACTTGAAATTAAGTACTTCGCATGTTGTCTTTCTTTATGGATAATAGCAATAATGATATAGACCTTATCATTACGTAATGAAGTCGAGTATCTCATAGATGTGACAATTCTTGTGATCTTGAAATAGTCTCATGTGAAGTATAAGCACGCCAAATATTTAGTGTGCCTGCTAACTTCTCTGAAATAGCTTCACGGATTGAGATAGAACAAGTCACATTGCAAGTACTTTTAAGCAACATTTGAACCGTTTCTTTTATCCTTTAGCAAGAAATATTTTTATTGGTCATATTATTTAACAGTCGCACGAATCGTATAAAGATGTAAATTTGCATTGTTCTTCTGTTTTCTATGGAGCAAAAGTTTTGATCGTGGAACAAAAAAAAGTTCGCAGCAACTGACCTTCTAATGCATGGGGTACATCACAAATTAGTAAAATAAGCAGAATATTTAAACAAGCAAGGTTTTCAATTACTATAGGACACACAATACTTAAGATGACTCCCGATTTTAGTAAACCACCTGCTGTTTTCTATGTACATGCCGCACTATTTGATTGCGATGGAACTCTAGTGAACTCAACGGGTGCAATTTCAGAATTCTGGAAAGAGTTTGCAAAGACGAGACCTCACGTCGACGCTAATGAAATCATCAAAACTTCACATGGTTGTAGGACGTTTGATGTGATAGCTAAGTGGTCGCCCGATGATGCCGATGAAAAACAAGTTTCAGAATGGGAAGGTTCTATTCCAGATTCTTTTGGAAAGTATGCGAAACCAATTCCTGGAGCTGTCGAGTTAGTCAAGAAAATTGATAAGCTATCCCATGTCACTAACAGCAAACATCAAAGGTGGGCTGTCATAACGTCGGGTACTTTACCGTTGGCTTCGAAATGGTTGAAGCTCTTAACTATAGAGCGGCCAGAATGCTTTGTCACAGCAGAATCTGTTGAGCATGGAAAGCCACATCCACAGGGCTATCTCACTGCAAGGGAGAAGCTTGGTTATGGCGCAGCCCACAAGAAAGTAGTGGTTTTTGAAGATGCGCCTGCGGGTATAAAAGCTGGAAAAGACGCTGGTGCTATGATCGTTGGAATCTGTTCCACTTATGATCCCGAAAAGGTTAGGAATTCAGGAGCAGATATTGTCGTCCAAAATCTCTCTTCTTTTGAAGTGGAAGAATATGATGCTGACACAGATGAGTTTAAAATTGTTGTTAGAGATTATTTTTTTGCTAGCGACGAATATATTTCAAATTATTAAAATTTGGACATCAAATATATATCATAACGAAATAACTCATTTTTATTTATTACACCGTTCTATTAAATATTAGTTATAAAAAATCTTTGACTTTCTTGGTAAAAGATTTTTGATCGGCAATTGCATCGAAAGAAATGCAGTGCAACCTAGACATATTTCCTCGCATTACTAATTTCCAAAGAGATTTAGTTAACATGAATTCAATTATCTCACTAGGTGAGTCCTCGGAGTATTTTCTCTTTTTAGGAAAGTGCTGTTCCTCATGTAATCGCTTAAATCCTTCATCAGATGTAACATCAACCAAATTGGGACCACAAAGAATATCTTCGACCCAGTCCTTTTTCATTTCTAATCCATTTATTATAGCCTGACAATCTGCCAAGCCAGTTATTAAAGTTATAGTAGGATTTTTAGATTCTCTATTTTCAACCCTGAAATGCTCTTGATAAGCTTTGAAGACTTGCATAAATTTAATACAAAGGTCACCTTTAAGCTTTACTAGAGCCATCTTCTCTTTTTTGTTCAAAATCAATTTCATCAGGGAGAATCCCTTTGACAGTTCAATTGTATCTACTTGAAAAACCAATATTCTTTTAGGCTCGTTCAATAGGTATGGCCTTGCGTACTGTATCGGCTGCTCAGATAGCTTCGAAGTTGATGCATTAAAGATCCCCTTACTTTGTAAGTCATTAAGGTTTAATATAATCTCTTGAATGCCTTCCTGAAATGGGTTATTATAAATCCTACTTTTAATAATCCTTTGCTCGAGTTCTAAGAACCTGTAATATCTGCATTCTCTCAATAAGAGACTTCTGTGCTCATCATTCTTTATAATAAGGTCGTTGCCTGTTAATAGCTCAAGTACATCAGCAAAGAGTATGGCAGATCGATTTGGAGCACAGATAGGCCTTTGTGGAGGTGGTCTAAAGAGTTTCTTTTCCTCGATCAATTTGAAATTATCACCTAAGATAGAATCATTGCTGATTGTAAAAAAATTAGGAAAATTACCCTTACCTGAGATTAAAGTCCTGTCAATTTTAAATGTTTTAGAGCCGACTGATGCAAAAATGAAATGAGTCTGCAAATACTTTTGAAGATTTTCTAATCCGAAATAAAAGCTATCGGACCATAGATGAACAAAATCATATTCGTTATCAACTTCAACTACATACCCTTGAAGATGATTGTAAATTTTTCCAAACGTTCTAGGATCTCTATCTATGAACAATACCTTGTCATTTCTTTCATGACTGAAAAAGTTTGTGAAATAAGAAGGAGCATCTGATGATAACGAGGCTCCGCTTAGCTTAAACATTTTGTAGCCAACTTGGATAGAAAACACATGTTCATGTGGCAATATTCTAGGTATTGATGGGTCATACTCATCTGAAAGAGCAACTTGGAAAGGAGGTGGCGCTGCCATCAAGTATATTTTATGTTACTATCCAGTTTTTCTCGACTAAATATTTCATATCATCAAATTTTCGAGATAACAATCATCGATTATGGGTGTTCGATCAAGACCAAAAAACCTTGAAAGAAGAACCAATCCAATAGGTCAGAAATGGCACGGAAAAGTCGCAGCTTTAATGGATGTTGGACTTGCAGATCACGAAAGGTTAAATGCGATCTTGGTAAACCACAATGTCTGAGATGTAAAAGAGCTGGATTAACTTGTGCGGGATACTCTGTGGTTTTGGGATGGTCAACACCTTTGACAGTATCCTCGATAGATGGATCTATGACTTTCAAAGATGTTAAATTTGACTTACAGATAGAAAATTTTCAAAGAAGAAACGTGGAGCTAGTAAAATTTCCTAGAGAAATGAGCTACAAGACATTTAAAGAATTAAATCAAAAGCTTGAAGACATTGAGAAACACACATCTTCATCTGATGAACATCATTTCCAAAGTGGCCCTTTCTCAGTTTACAAAATAAACCTACTTCAACAAAGAAAACCTTTGCAAAATAGAAATGAGAACCATGGTTCTGGAAGTGAGAAAACTCAAATCTTAAATTTATCCAATGTAAAAGGAGAGTATGCACCTAAGGAAACAAAGGATGATCTGAATTTTTCTAACCTCACTAAAGGTGAGAATTTGTGGGTACATCCTCAACTTCTTGATGCTGCTAAATTGACAATATGGGGACTTCAAGGAAGAGATTTTGAGATTGATGAGCAAAATATCTTGCACATCTTGTATCCCAAGTTTTTTCCCAATAGCGTTGTCAATGATTATCATGGAAGAACTGATATCATTGATAAACTTTATTCAATTAAGGACGATACTCTTTTATTGAAACCTCTCTTCAAAAATTTATTGAATGATCTTCATTCACAAATGTTTAGCTTTATCAAGGTATTATATGATGACAATCCATTTGAAAGAGTATTGGTTTCAATGATAAAGGAAACGATATATGAATTTATATGCATGGACTTTGCTTCGTGGGATTATGAGGTAAATAAAAGGACAAAAATAACCTCGAAATATTTAAAGAACAGTATAAGGCTATGTATTGTGTATTGCGGGCTAGGCATTTCGGCCCTTAATATGGCATCTAATTTAAAGAAATCTCACAGAGAGTCGTTTGACCCTGCCACCAAATGTCTTGAAGTCAGTATAGAGCTACGAAAATTGAGCATTGGAATATTAAATTTCCATTTGGATGAATGTGATTCTAATATTGACCTAGTGGGTGAAGACTTGAATTACGAAACTGATCTATTAGTGGGGTTAATATTACAATTTCAATTTGATTCTTATTTTAGCATATTTGAGAACTTAGACTTGATTTTTGCAATTGGTGATCATATTATCAGTACAAGATTTAACTCTAGTCTTGCCTTAAATGAGAGGACACGGCTTGCTGTTGAAACATTCAAGTTATTAAGCATATTTTTTGAAAGCACCCATTCAGTATCGCCATTCAATTACTCTTTTTCAGACGGTGATAAATTAAAATATGATGACTCAAGCGACCTTAGTGAATCGGGCTCAAGTGACGAGGGCTCAATGCAGAACGAAGAAGGAGAAACTATCAAAGAAAGAGCATCGACGAATAGTATTTTTAATATAAATAGTTTGGACGACGGCTCGGTAGAAATCAAAACTTCAGAAAACGAAAATAATCACCCAAGTTTGCTGTCTCTTGAAGACTTGTCTAATATGAGCCATCCCAAACAACACATTGTGCCCGTTCTCAGTCAGGGAAGCGATACAAAAAGCTACAAAAATTTGATTTACGAAATATTCGGATTGCCACACGATCTTTTAGATCTATTCAATGAAATAATTCATCTCACTAATCACAAGTATCTTTTCAAAGTAAATAAGGTATTGCCAAGGAACTTCCCAAGGGTTACTGCTGAAATGGAAGACAAATTGTTGAACTGGAAGTGTGAAGAGTTTTGGCTGTTGCACACCCAGGCTTCTACTGATCTGCCGAGGTTTTTCTCTATATATCGCCAATGGTTGCAATATCACGTAGAATATTTCCACAGTGCATTGATAGTATACTTCTATACAATTGTGAGGGATTTCCTGCCATTGAGGTGTCGCACTTATATTGAAAAGTGTCTAGCAAGCTTGGATGCAATGCTACTTATAGAGCCACAATATTCATTAAAGCTTTTTCCCTCATTCTGGCCGATATTAATTTGCGGCAGTTGTGCAATGGACGAATCATCTCGTGAAAGAGTTATGAAGTTTTGGAGGCACCCAGCACTTTCGCAAATAAATCATTGGCGTTCAAAACAGATAATTCTCGAAGTATGGAACAGGTGTGACTTGGGCGAAGACGTTATTTGGTTGAATATAGTGAAAGAGTGGGAAGTTTCTCTATGTTTAACTTAGATTCTTTGTAGTAAACACGTCCCTGCATTTGTGGGGAAATCCCGGCGTCATGACTAGTAGCTTCAGCCGCTCGATTCATTTGTATAATATTTAGCATGAGTGGCTATACTTACTCCTTATTCCGACTACTGCCGGAAGCTGTATTGTTATAACCTCCGGGACCACAGTACCGGCAAGTTCGAAATTACACGACTTTGAGGAAATGCGGAGGGAGGGGGGCATCCCATGGTTTTTCCGGAGTGAATTTTCACTGGGGAATCTCTTTTTAAGGCTTAGATTGAAAGCTTTGGCAGAAAGCGCTAGAAATACATAGTCCAATTTATTTTGTAAATAGACTCGAACATTAATCCTATACTAAAGGAAGGGTTGAAAACTATCTCATACTTGATTAACATTCTTTAAACAGCGAATCGTATACTGCGTCCACGGTAAAGAATTGAGTGACCGTTTCATAGCCATAGAGTCGATTTTCGGATACACTACAGTTGTTTCTGTTTAACTGGAAGTCAGAGGTCATGGTAAGTTCAGATGAGAGTACGTCGCGGGACCATTCTTCTAGAGAGAGAGAAATAGTCAATGATGAGCTACAATCTCAGAAGAGCAAAGGCGATCCCCCTCGCAAACGTTCAAAAGTATCGAGAGCCTGTGACAGTTGTCGAAGGAAGAAAATAAGGTGTAACGGAGAATATAGTGCAAGCTTGGAGCAGGTCACCAAGGTGTGCGATAGTTGTGGTAAAAGTAATGAACCTTGTACATTCTCAAGAATACCTCTAAAAAGAGGACCCTCAAAAGGGTACAATAAAGATTCTGATGAGAAACCAGAGTTTAAGTCAAGGTATCTGTCTACCTGTGATATATATGGGAAACCCCAGTTGCTTTCTTTTTCTCAAAATACGCATGCCTCAAAAAATTCCATATCTGGTTCTAATTCACCGCCAATAGTACTTCCCCCATTGATTAATGTGCAGCAGCCTCCAAAAAATTCACAAATGGCACAAGGAATTGCTCCAAAGTCTAACCCATCGAGCCCTAGAAGTAGTATTACTGGTATTTTGAATCCGGATAACGAGCAATCTCAGAGTTCACATCTTCCGTTATCGGTTTACCAAAAGAGTCAACCCCAACCTATCCAGGGACCATTTTGGAAGGTTCCTTATGAGATGCCGACTGGTTCGACTTCAAATAGTGGCTCCTATAGCAGTACGAGAAGGTATTCTCTTGATTCTACTACGTCAAATTCTACCGTTGGATCTTTATCTTCAAGATTGCCAAGTATCAAACCAAGTATATCCGTCACGACCACTGAAAATAATTCCGTTGATAGCGATATTGACGACTTTTATTCTGCTAGTTCTTCAAGGAGACAAAGTTCTCAAAGTTTGAGTCCTAAGAACTCAATTGCTTCTTTAGGCAGCTTACAAGGTCGAATGAACAAAAATTTGTCAATTCAATCGTCTCCGTTGTCATCCAATTCACAAATGTCACCCATGTATACTTTTCCTCCTTACCAAGCTCCTAGGCTGTTTCTCGGCACACACGTATTGCATAGCAAAGTCCTTATTGAAAATAACTTGCGCATCTACTACGCAAAAATTCATACAAATTTCCCCATCCTACCTTTTAGTGAACAGTACATTAATCAAATTGTCCAAAGTGTGCTAAATGAGGAATCAAATAGGATAATAATTGAAATTTTCGATGCAGCGCTTCTAGGATTAATCAACTACAAAAACTTGAATCTCAATGATGCTATCCTGTGTTTCATTAAAATGTTTTCAATGTATCCTTTTAATGATAGCAGCAAAATTGATGAATCTAATCTCATATTATTTTTCAGCTCATTGGTAATAGCTAATTATTCAATTCTTTTGAATGGAAGCTTCTACTCATTGGGAATTTCAATGACACTTTCAATATTCAATGACTTTAAAATTTTGGAGAGCTTTTTTGATCTTACTCAACAAGGACTCAAAGTAAGTGATTCTGATAATACAAGGCTTTTGTTTCCTAGATTGTATTATTTGATGTCCATTATTGATAATTCTTGCTCGCTTACATTTGGAATTCAAAGATTTACGAACAACCCCTTAATGAGTGTCATGTTTCGGCATTTAGACTACATTCTTCCCTTTGATCCAAATAATCCTGGAAATATTGACTTATTGAGAGGAACTGTCCTAAACGACTTGGTATCTATTCGAGACTTATCTGTCATGAATGGGCGACCCTCTCAATTTCGCATTACTGCCACAAACTGGACCAATATAGAGGCTAGGTCTGCAATTTCAAGCTACTTCATTAATCTTGTGGCTACAAAATTTGAACTAGTAGATTGCATAATAGAGCTTAGTGATATTTTGTGCAAACTGTCTTCTGCTCGATTCAACGATCAAGATGACTTTTGGGAATTATGGAATGATAGCCAACTCAAATTACTCAGATTGGTCCGGAAATTGGCTACTTCGATTACTAATTTCTCAAATTACTTAGGAAATGGGTCTACTTCTGTCGAATTTGTTAGTCCCTTTATGAACCTTTCATTTTCTCAGTTATATAGGTTGATCAAATTGTGCAAGCTAACAATTGATAGCTTATTCAAATATGGAGACAAAAAGAACTTGGAAATATTAAACAGGTGCATCAAAATTAATAATGATTTGTCTACGGCATTTAATGTATTAAATATAAACTTGGAAAAATCAGGTTTGGGAACAGTAGCTGTGAATTTTATCAAGAATAGGATTGATTCGTTCAACTTCAATTTTGAATCGTCCTACAATGAACCACTTAAAAATTCTTCATTGTTGATCAACTCCAGTGACGAAAATAGCTTTGTGTTGTGGAAGTCTGAATTTTTGATCAATATTGTCCCATTTGCAAGAAAAGAAAGTTTAAATGGGTGGTGAAAACTACGTTTCATCTTTTAATGAGAGTACGATGTATTTAGAATAAATTCATATACAAATCGACATCCTTGTCTTGACTTTTTCGTAGGTAGTTCCAAAAAAGCAATTGAATAAATAGACATTACCCATTGAAGTTTAATCAATTTTAATTTGAGCGTAGATTCTCCGTACGAAGAAAAGACTGCTTAAGAACCCAATGGATCCACAGCAGAGAAAAACCAATGATGAAATAACAGCCGAATAACCAATATACAATACTAGCGATGGTAATCCACCTAGACTTTCACCTCCTGTTAAAAATATTGAGTGAACTAACACATAGATTGAACATCCACCACCAATAAAAACAGACTTCCATTGCCATTTATAGTTTTCAGCACATAACGTATAATATACCATCAAAACTGAAATCAAAGCTGTAGTCAAGACCATCAAAAGGAAGCAGAAAAATAAGAAACCGAACATATAAAAGATCCTGTTAAACCACAATGACGTGTAGATAAAGTACATTTCAACTGCAATAGAGCCAAATGGAAAAATACCGGATATTACCATGCCAGGGATAAGTCTCAAGTACCAAGGCTGCTCTGGAATTTGCCGAGGGATCTGATTTGTCCGTACTGGGACTGATAATACTTTTGTTTTTGATGCAAATATTGATCCAAACACAGACAATGGAATAGAGATTGTGAACCATATAGCAACAATCGCAAACATCGTCCCAATGGGGATAGCACCAGATGAATTAACAAAAATCAAAAAAAAGTTTAGGAGTATGAAAACTGCAAATAAACATCCAGGGACCAAAAGTGGAGTTAAAATCATGTTTAATTTCCAATTATCTCCCCCGAAAAACTTATATATATAACCTGAGACAAATGCTGCCAAAAAACTCAAAGCGATGAAAATAATAAACATGAAAGTCGACAATGCTCCTCTATTCGAGGGGGACAACAAACCAAAAAGAGCAAACACGATTGTGATTAGAGCCATGACAAATATCTGCACTCCACTGCCAACCAAAACAGACAACAAGAGTCTATATTGAGGTGGTCTGAACACATCACTATGTACCAATTTCCAGCCACTTTCATCTGAAATGTCGTCATCTAAATTGATTTCATTGTATTTCATAATGTCATTTCTCAAGGTTTTCATCAAAATATGAGCAATGATAATACCTAAGATCAAAACTATCAACGAAAAATTTATCAACGAGAACCATTGTATTTTAGGATCATAAACATGCAAGTATTTATCCCACCTAGTTGCCCAGGCTGTAACAGACTCGGTGAAAGTTACAGAGTAAGTGAAAGTTACAGGTGTTTCACTGTCTTTGGCCAAAATCAAAGGTTTGAGCTCCGCAGAACAATACTGATCTGCGGGTGCATCATTTGACAAGCCGCTTCTTTCCAATGACTGAGTATCAACTGTGACTCCAACTACTCTATAATTATTTTCATCTCTTTTGTGATATTCAATTTTGATGACGAAGTGATTCGAAAGATGAGCAACGTTCTTTTCGTCGACTTCTCCAATATTAAAACCTGAGCCATAGAATTCAGTTCCTGTTCTTCTATCACTAACATGTCTAGCAGCTGGCAAGCCATCAATGAGCCAATTGTAATTATAACCAGCTCTTATATTTCTGTTCACAAATATCGAATCAGAACTAGAATACGTGGATTGGCATAGTCTCTCACACGATTTGTCTTCTAACATATTTATCACAAACGGAGAGTCGAAAATTCGATCACCAAAGATAATAGAACCAAGTGACTCCAGTTGCTTTTTTGGGCCATTTTTAGGGGTGCAGAATTTAAACTTGGGATAATAATAATCATAGGAATACACGTAAGTTTTCGAATTTATCTTACTATGTGATGCAGATTGATGATGGAGTGATGGCGTTAAATGGTTGACTAGTAATGGAATCCTATCACCCTTCTTGTAGTTAGTGGGAGCGACTCCTGGTAAATAGAAACCACTTGACAAACCAACCAAAAAAATCAATGCAGCGAGGTATCTATGAAAACCCATCATACCGAAATTATCCTAATGAAATAGTAGATAAGTTACTTGTACTGCTAAATGAACTCCGGTTTCGTATTCAAACTGTCGAAGGCTATTACAGGTCTTAACAGAGATTCAGTTTGTCAAAACAATATTGAACATTCAAATCTATTGTCGGACAAAGTGAAAGCGTGTGTTTACCGGATTATGCTGCTGTCGCGATATATAAAAGCAATTGGTATTCACTCTAATATACTTTTTTTTTTTTCGCAAAGTTGATCTTCTTCTGCTGACTTGTTATAGTTCTGATTTCCTTAAGCTTTGCCATTTGTTGATGAGGATCTGTCATATATGATGGTCTGACGTCAGAATAATCACATCTCAAGTTAAGCCGTACACATTGGCTGCATACGGGCCTATCTTCAGGACATGCTTTGTGACGAACTCTACAAGTCCAACATCCACTTTTGGATCTTGGTCCTAGTCTTCTTTTCTTTTCTAAATCGAGATCAATTTGTTTTGTCTTTGATAATTTTCTTTTACTTCTTGTTTGCCTATATTTCCCTGGCACATACTCGTCATCTGATCCCCTTTCGGCATTCATGTCTTCATCTAATGAGAACAGAGTCTGATCAGACCCCAGTGAAGCTATCACATGATCATCATATTTGGATATATCTAGTTCAGGTGTTTTAAGGTCTCGATTGCCTACGGCGTATGCATCGTGTCGATTTCTTTTAAAGTTTTCGTTTTGCATCTTTGAATGTCGCTTTCCCGATCTCTTTTTAACGCCATGGCGCTCTCTATTTTTCTTCGATATTTTTGATGGAACGAAGTTCCTGATATCAGCGTCTGACTTCTTGAAAGTCAGTTGAATGCGATTCCCATCCTTTTTCTGAAGCACGCCACTTTTCATCCTCGTGTCAGCTTTTGGTTTATTTTTCGACGTTGCTTTCATGTCATGAGAATTAGACCTAGAGCTGGATACAGCTTTAAATCTTTCCGCTTTAAGATTGCCTTTATGCCTGTCACTATACCATGGGTTATCTAGCGTATTATCAAAAATTGCTCTTGAATGACGGAGCCCTTGATAATGTGAAGATCCAAATAGGTTTGAGTAAATATCGTTGGAATCCTCCGGTTCTGATGTCAAAAAGGCTCTATCAATTTCCATTGAGCTCAGCCGCTCTTTTTTTTGAGAAGGTGACCCGTAAAGTAATGGGCTTACCATCTTCGTTGCATTATTTTTGAGCTTACTAGGAGAAGATATGCTGTTTAAGAGAGTAGGGTCCTGACTACCACCAGAAAAATTCTTTGAAAATGGAGAACCTAAAATTAGTGGCTTCAAGACACCTGTATTTTCTGATATTCCCCTTGGTGAAGAACTCAAATTTGTAGGTCGTCTGTTCATTTTACAATTCCTTGAATATCCATCAAGATTATGGACGAAGAAAGATAACGGAGTCATTGGCAGATTTGACAAACTCTCTCCAGGATTATTCTTGGGGATACTACCGAGCTGAGGTTTCTCATCCGGTTGCTTTATAAGTGAATTTAGATGCCTAGATTGTGATGATATGGTGTCATTGAAAGGGTTTAGAAGTTTCGAAGTGATATTCAGATTTTTATCGCTCCCATTCGAAGAAGATGAACGTGAAAGTCTTAATATATCTTTTGAGATCGGTGTTTGTGACTTGAAATCGATGAATTGATGTAATTGCAGTGAACCAGTCGGAGAATTTGCCGGAACTAGGAGATGTTCAAGATCGATAGGACAAATTGGACTAGTCATAACTTTGTTTCTGGGATAATTTATATCTCCAGTGCCCTTTTCATACATTTTTTTCTTAATTTAATAATGACCATAAAATCGAAATTTGGGTATAATTTTTTTTTTTTGCAGCATTGTTTGGCGGCAAAAGTAATGAAATTTATAGAAGGTCGAAAATAATTTTCAAAATTAAATTACATAAATTAGAGATCAATGACAGCCCAGTATCAACCAAAACCTACAAAAAAATCTATAAATTACTATAGCTGTAGAAATGAAATTATGTAGGAGAAGTATGTGCACTAGTATACGAAAGTATCCAGTTCAATTTAGTCAAGAGAAACTTGCAACCTTGAGTCCATTCTGCATTCGAGGTAATCCTTATACTTTTTCCTCCTAGCGAGTCATTTCTCGACGAAATACGATAGGGTATTTCAATATCTTGATCTATACTTATCAACTTGTTCTCTATTTGCGATACAACGTCAAGGAGGGCTATCATGGATACGTCTAACTTATTGAAATTAAAGAGCTTTCCTAGCGAAAATTCGTTCGAAGCATATAAGTTTAAAATGGATTTTGTCCTCACTTTTCTCTGATCATGGTTATTTGAGATTGAATAATTAATTATTTGAGATTGTGAACCCATAGGGATGAGCTTATAATCTTTTAACTTAAATTTGAGTCGTCTTACCAAAAATATGCACAATAATACTATTTGTCCGAGTGCTGCATTGATCTCTGGGTACGGGATTCGATATCCTAATCTAAATCCATTTATGGTCCCATAAATATCATCCTTATCGAATGATATCTGAAAGAAAGTGGAGTAAATATTTATATTTCTAAGCATATCCAAATGGTTCATACGGTTATTATACGATGCCCTAGATTGATCAAGCTTATCCCTTTGCTCTGACAATTTCAAAGTAAGCTTATTCTTTAGGGCGAGGGCTGCCGTTAGGTCACTGTCATTTAACCGCCTTAGCTCTGATCCTAAGTGATGCAATTCTGATTCCAACTCTAGTTTCTTCACCTCCAAGTATTTGAGTTTATCTAGATTCTCATACTCTTTCAATGATAGATCATGGAACTCCTCAATTGACTTAGATATGATCAGATCCAATTCGTCGTTATTAATATTTGTCATCGCATCTTTATCCTTCAATTTCCTCAAAAATTGTAAATAACTTTCCTTCTCCTTCTGACTCTTATCGAATTTCGATCTGTAATTATCAATCAACATGTTAGAGCAGTCTGAACACAATGGATGATCGACATCTTGGTTAGTAGATAATATTTCGAATATTACTGCTAATGTACGAATCCTAGAAGAAATTGAATTAGAAGGATCATCTATTTGATCAGTTCCCTTCAAACCTTGTGAGTCTTTAGGAATACTTTTAACTGCATTTTCATCTTCCGGTAGTAAGACGTATGAATTAGAGTTTAATATAGCAGAATCAGACTTGTCAGCAACTTCAATAAGATCTGTAAACTTGATGGGCAGATTATTATTACTTACAGTACTGTAAAGCTCTAGTCTGTCTTGTGGGATGAAGGTACTTGGATCACAATCTGATACATGATTTCTGTCTGATTCTAAATCGCCACCAGGGAGACTCCTATTTATCAAAAGCCTCAATTGTTGTGGTGATACTTTTAGCAATGTACTGTCTAAATTTATAGGCGAATTGCATCTCTGGCAGTGATACAAATCATTAGACATTGCTCCAAGGTGTAAAAGTACAGCACTCACTGAGGATTTCAAACAAATAAATATAGACAAAATCATTCGAAAGGCTGAACTATACACTAGAGCAGACCAGAAGATCGTGGATTTACGAAAAATGCCGGTCTAGTATAGTGGTCAGTACGCTTCGTTGTGGCCGAAGAGACCCAGGTTCGATTCCTGGGACCGGCAGAAGATATTCGAAAATTTTTTTTTTGTCTTTTTGCTCTTTCCCAGCGTTGAAATATCGCAGTTTCAACTAAAAGGTTCGAAAAATTTCACTCAAATTTATCAAGTAACAAGTTTCCAGCATGATAAATAAGATTATAATAAGCCGTAAGCAATTTTTTTTTTGATTTTTGACCATGTGTATTAAAACAATGATGATAACCAGATTATAAGTGCCTTGAAGATTCAAATCAGTGTAAGCACAAGATTTCTCATAGACTACAACGGTATCTGAAATATGATTCACTGGAAAAGATCCCAATATTTCCTTCAGGATACTAACATCAGATTTAGAATAATGGGAAAAAGGAAGTCAATTAATCTAGCAAAATTGTATCCGCATCCCTTACCAATTACTATATCTAATGAGCGGTATGGCCCTCTTCCTTCGTTATTCCTTCATAATCCTATCTCTTGGCTATGGTTCGCAATCAGATACTTTCATATACAATATCAGCATGTTCCCCAGTCTCAAGTCACCAAAATAAACGTTGATTATGAAGATGGTATATTTATGGTCAAAGATGAGTTAGACATGCAGAGATTATGGCGAAACGGATTTTTTGGGAAGGGCGCATTCTCCAGATCTGAGCCATCATGGATTCAAAGGACTAGTCGACGACTCAACTTGACTCATTTTAGTGATGTTATGGCCATTGAAGAAGTTACGACTGCTCGGAGAAATGAAAGAAGAAAATTCAAAGGTTTGAGGTCTGAATATCAAGCTCTAGAGGCTAAGAATAGAGCGAACCCTTTAGATGAAACCGAAATGACTGACGCTGAAGAGATCAGAATACAGCTAGATAATTACAGGGATAACTTAACTGAACCTAATATACCCCAATCGGATTTCGACATTATAAGTGTTAGGGAAGAAGACAAAGAAATCATAAACCAAGAAACGAAATCTATAGTGAAAAATTTAGAGTTTTTGCAATTGGATTCGTACGAAGCTTTCTTCTTGAAATCAGCGTTGAATGTCATAGATATTTACTGGGCAAATCAACTTTGTTCTTTGTATCACTTGCTTGAAGAACTCTGTGATGGCTATCCTCGCCCCAGCAGTCCTTTTATATTGAGATATGTTGTTTATCATCATTTTCGATCTTTAGGTTGGTGCGTAAGGTCAGGAGTCAAATTTGGATGTGACATGCTACTTTATAGAAGAGGACCACCATTCAGTCATGCCGATCATTCAGTGGTTGTCATGCCTTGTGATGGGAGTGACAAAATTAATTGGTATAATATGAGCGCTGTTCTAAGAGTTATGGGTACTGTTAAGAAGAATTTAGTTCTCGTATTTGTCGATGTTCCAGCTGAGGCGAGATTTTATTCTCTACTTCAAAAAGTATCTAACGATAGTGAAAAGGGATGGCTTGATAGCTTATTGAAACAATTCAAAGTAACGGAAATTGTTCTTCGCAGATGGGTTCCAAGTAAAACTCGAGATTAGCTACTTAAAAAGAATGATTTGTATACGTGTTCCAAATGTTGTTATTTTTTTGGCAGATTTTGCCATCACACTATCGCGCATAAATACAATTTGTGTATTTAAACAACGATTTTCTCCTGCTCATCGCTCGAAAAAAGTCACAGCACAAACACCGATCTATCACAAAACGGAACTGCACACGCTTTTAATAGTACAATACTACTAGAGAATATCAATCTTACTACAGATGTCAGATCTTAGTAATCTTATAAATCCAGAAGAACCTGCTGTATCAGATCACAAGGTACCACAGGATACGATCTTGAATAGCTTTGAGCGCATTAAGACCCATTTCCCTGCTGCCAGAATTAAAAAGATAATGCAAAGTGATGAGGAGATAGGAAAGGTAGCACAAGCAACGCCAGTTATAATAGGACGGGCCCTTGAAATATTCATGGCCAATCTAGTAGAAGCTTCTATAGTCGAGGCTGAAAAGCAGGGGGTCAGAAGAATTGGCGCTTCTCATATAAGATCAGCGGTTGAGAACACCGAGCAATTTGATTTTTTGGTAGAAGCAGTTGCAAAGTACCCTTCCTCGAAGAACTGAAGATGCAAGAGGCTGCAGTGCTTTTAGGAGATAGTATTAATCCAGGTCTTAGGAGTCGGTCACGTTCAAAGGTATTTGCGAACAATCTTCCAATGCATCACTTGCTCTCTTTAGAGGAGTTGCTCTAGTTCGGAGTGCACATTCTGTTCTGAGTGGAAAAATCTATGGGAGATTTCATCTACATGCAGGATACAGAATACTAACGTTTTGTCATTTCGCTATTTCCCCGTATATAATTGCGGTGAACAAAGCAAGCATTATATTGATTGGCCACGAAGTAATTGTATGCACCCTTAATTGCTAAAGATATATACACATTTATAACGACATTTAATATACACCTAACCAATACAAAGAAATTGGACTATATCATATTTCATATTGATTTTTGAAGTTAGATTAGGAAGAAAACATGGGAAAATCACACACTAGCCTTGCGTCACGCAAGTCTTCATTTTTCAATGTTAATCAACCACCGCCACATCCTGATATCTATTATGTTGGTGTGGATGTTGGAACCGGATCGGCAAGGGCTTGTGTAATCGATACCAATGGTGTTATTTTGGGATTGAGTGAAAGACCCATTACAAGACACGAATTGAAGCCCAATTACATTACTCAGTCTTCAACGGAAATTTGGAATGCTATATGTTTCTGTGTCAAGACCTCAGTAAGGGATTCGGGAATTGATCCATCAGCTGTGTTTGGTATTGGTTTTGATGCGACCTGCTCACTAGTTGCTATTTCTGAAAAGACTGATCAACCAGTCGGAGTTGGTCCTGATTTCTCTGATGACAAAGAGAACATTATTTTATGGATGGACCACAGAGCAGAAGATGAGACTCAGGCTATCAATGCCACTAATGATAAGTGCTTGAAATATGTAGGAGGACAAATGTCAATCGAGATGGAATTGCCAAAGATAAAGTGGTTGAAGCATAACTTACCTGGTGGTATTAACAATTGTAAGTTTTACGACCTTGCAGATTATTTAACACACAAGGCGACGGGATCTGAGTCAAGAAGTTTCTGTTCAGTAGTGTGCAAACAAGGGTTCGTTCCATTAGGCGTTGATCATTCTGAGCATGGGTGGTCAAAGGAGTTTTTGGAGTCCGTTGACTTACCTGAATTGGTTGAAGATAACTTTAGACGCTTAGGTGGTATTCCAGGAATCAATGGAAATTACCTCAGTGCCGGTGACATTGTTGGCAAGTTGAGTTCCGAAGCGGCAGAATCATTGGGTCTAACTTCCGAATGTATTGTGGGCAGTGGTGTTATCGATGCTTACGCTGGCTGGGTTGGAACTGTTGCTGCCAAAGCTGAAATACCAGAGTTGCAAGAAAAAGCCGACTCTGCATTTGATACTGCTTGTGGAAGACTCGCTGCTGTTGCAGGGACGTCTACCTGTCACCTTGCGATGACAAAAGACCCTTGTTTTGTAAAAGGTGTCTGGGGACCTTATAAAGATGTTATGGCTCCTGGATATTGGTTAGCAGAAGGTGGTCAATCTGCCACAGGTGCTCTTTTGGCTCACGTTTTATCTACACATCCCGCTTCCGCCCAGCTCTCACATTTGGCTGAGACATCGAACTTATCAAAATTCGATTACTTGAACTTAACCTTGGAGAATTTAGTTAACGAGACTAACCTGCGCTCAGTTGTAAGCTTAGCAAAGCATATGTTCTTCTATGGAGATTTTCATGGAAATAGATCACCTATAGCAGATCCAAGAATGAGGGCAAACATAATTGGTCAGTCTATGGATACTTCAGTCAATGATTTGGCTATTTTGTATTTTGGTGCCTGTGAATTTATTGCTCAACAAACAAGGCAAATTATCGAGGAGATGGAAAAGGGAGGCCATCGCATCAGCTGTGTATTCATGAGTGGTGGCCAGTGTAGGAATGGGTTATTGATGAGGCTTCTAGCAGACTGTACGGGACTCCCTATCATTATTCCTCGGTACATTGACGCTGCAGTGGTTTTTGGTTCCGCACTTTTGGGAGCAGTTGCTTCTGAGGAAGCTGTTGCTGAGTATTTGAGAAATAGAAGTAAATCAAGAAGGTCATCTATACTTTCAAATCAGAAATCTCAAACGAGTTTGCATAACTCTAATGAACCATCATCGCCTTATACAGCACCTACTGCAACTGTTTCCACTACTAATGTTCAATCCTTAGGTTATGCTAGTACGCATTATGGAAGTCAACATCGTATTCAAAGTATGACACCGATGAATGAAGAAGCGGATTATTTCAATCAAACAGCTCAAGAACAAACGAACCCTCAAAAGAGTAAGATTACGTCTGATGACGATGATTCTGAAGAAGAGCAAACCTTATCATTCGGTTCTAAACAGAATGTCCAGGAAGGATTATCGAAGAAGTTGAATAAGATGGGATTGAAGCCATTGTCTTCGGTCAAAAAGAGTTCGGATTTGCAGCCAGGGGAGAAATTATGGAGAACAATGCAAAAGATGACAGGCCCTGGAAGGGTGGTGTTCCCTTGCAAGGAAAATGACCCTGATAGAAGACTTTTGAATGCAAAATATAAGGTGTTTTTGGAGCAATGCTTCAAACAACAAGATTATAGGGAGGCTATTGACCTAGTTGAGGATGAGAATTTGAAAGGATTGAGGATCGACTGATTTCAGCCATATATACTGTTCTTTAGATATTAAATTTTTTGTTCTGTCAGACCTTAGAGTGCCATTTCATTCTGAGTCGCAATTGTGTAGAATTAGATCAATTCCGTTCAGCAGTCGTCATTTATAGCGCTTGGCATAAAGACTTTTTGGGGAACTCTTCGTGGTGCTGTATATAATAGTATAGTGTGTCGTCTTACATATTGCTAGTTTGCTCTACTTTCGTACAGAACAACATCGATGACTCGGCGAAATGTAATCTACCTTAGACCGTTATTGTGAGAGCTTATTTTTCATCATATTCGTATATGTACCTATGATTTAGGTAAAATATAGTCGAAATAGCTTTAAAAGATCGATTCTACTAACAGTTTCACTCGCCAACTGTATCCGTCCTTGCTCTATCCAAGGCGAAATATAATATCCTGCACAAGATCTCTGAATTTCAAATGTCTTTTCAGAGTTACTCGATTGCAACTAAGCACGTGATAGTGCCTAACGATGTGGCTCTATCAGTTGCAATCATATTCCACACATAATATTGAAGGTCAGTAAAGCCTGAGCGAAAGAGAAACAAGCGATTATACTCAGAACTCTCAACCAAACATTATGCTAAGGTTGAATGCTTCACCAAGCGCTCAATATCAATTTTTCCTAAATTCTAAGAGCAACTAGCAGCGATGAGCGAATGTCACGTGAATATGAAAACTGTGGATGTTGCAGCCATCGATTCATCGGATCCACAGCTTCGTCGCTCATTCCTACAATACAGTGGATTTTTCATACTCTTCACACCTTGAGATAGCATTAAAAGGATTTACGGTTTACATTGGGGTATAAGAGGCTAAATAATATCTTTGATCATCTTTCCATTTTCTTTTGTATATATTCAGAGGTTTTTACCAGACCTCCAAGATTTTCATTTAGATATCCAGTTGATCTAGAGGCAACATATTTTAAGAGATGAGTGGTCCTCCAGAGTCAATAGTGCCTGAGTTGCAAGAACATGATGGTTTCAGCAACCATGATGTGACTTCTTTGTTTTCAGGCAATACAAATCATACCAGAAGGTCACATGAATTTTATGAAACACTTAACGACGAACAATATACGGGAGATAGAGTTGTTGTGCCTGAATTCAATGAACATGAGGTAACAGTAATAGATTGGGGTAAGGATGTGTTTAATGATCCATTGGGAAAGTTATTACGCTATTTGTCTTCTTTATTCCCCATACTCAAGTGGATTTTACACTATAATTTGAAGTGGTTATCGGGCGATTTGATTGCTGGTATCACCGTTGGAATTGTTTTAGTTCCACAATCTATGTCATATGCACAATTGGCTGGCTTGGATGCTCAGTATGGGCTTTATTCCTCTTTTGTTGGTGTCTTTATCTATTCTATCTTTGCAACATCAAAAGACGTTTCAATTGGTCCAGTGGCAGTCATGTCTGCTGAAGTGGCTAAAGTTATAGCACATGTCCAGAGTACATCTGGTGATAAATATTCTGCTCCAGAAATTGCAACCTTTTTGTCGTTGATATGTGGAGGAATTGCAGCTGGATTGGGCTTGCTTAGGTTGGGTTTTATCTTAGAATTTATTTCAATTCCTGCAGTTATGGGTTTTATGTCAGGATCTGCCTTCAGTATAATCGTCGGTCAAGTGCCGGGATTGATGGGTTATAATAAACTTGTAGACACAAGGGGTTCAAGCTGTCAAGTTGTGATAGATACATTAAAAAACTTGAAACACACGAAATCAGACGCTGCTTTTGGTTTAATATGCTTATTCGTGTTATATTCGTGGAAGTTTTTAACTGAGTATGCACAGAAAAGATGGCCAAGACAAAAATTATGGTTTTTCTATGCTCAGCAATTAAGAAATGCTGTCGTAATTATTGTGGCTACATGTATATCATGGGGTATTGTTCATCCTAAGAAGATCGCATTCAATGGCCCAGAAGCTGATTTTACTCCTCCAATATCAACCATTGGAGTTGTACCAAAAGGATTGAAACATGTGGGTGTGATGACAATCCCAAAGGGCCTTATCGGAGAAATAGGATCAAAAATTCCAGTCTCGACTATCATTTTGCTATTGGAGCATATCGCAATTTCAAAATCGTTTGGAAGAGTTAATGACTACAAGATTAACCCAAATCAAGAAGTGGTGGCTATTGGAGTCAACAACTTGATTGGGACTTTCTTTAATGCATACCCTTCAACTGGCTCTTTCTCTCGGTCAGCTTTGAAGGCGAAGTGTGGTGTCAGGACACCTTTGGCCGGTATTTTCACTGGTGGTGTTGTTTTATTGGCATTATATTGTTTAACTTCATCATTTTACTATATTCCGAAGGCTGCATTGAGTGCTATTATCATTCATGCAGTTTCCGATTTAATTGCAAGCTACAAGGTAACGTGGAATTTTTGGAGAATATCTCCGCTCGATGCAGGAATTTTCCTTATTGCAGTTTTAATTACAGTGTTTTCATCTATTGAGAATGGTGTTTATTTCGCCATTTGTGCCTCAGCTGCGGTTTTACTCTTCAGAATTGCAATTCCTAAATCTTATTTCTTAGGAAAGGTACAAGTTGCTGAAGTAATTAATCCAGTGATAAAATATTCTGATGATTGCAGTGACCATTCTTCTACTTCAAATGAAATTGAAGTTCAGCAAGTTTTAACTGATGGTTCTAATCACTATAATGACAAGCAGAAATTCAAGGGACAAGATTTAACTGTAACAGACACACAAGCTCTTTTAAAGAATAATCCTCAGGTCAAGTTCCATACGAGATGGGTGCCTTTGACGAAGGAAAATATAAACAGCGATTTAAAAGTCTCTCCGCCACCTCCTGGAGTTATAATCTTTAAGCCAACTGAGTCATTTACCTATCCCAATGCATCTACGCAGATAGATAGGATAACAGATGAAGCTAAGAGACTTACAAGAAGAGGTCGCCCATATAATTACACTGATGCTGGTTCTAGACCTTGGAACGATCCAGGTCCATTGAGATTTAAAATTCCTTTTATCTCAAAGAAGGGAGAAAATGATGAAGTTACCACATCTCAAATAGAACAAGAGAAGCCACTTCTCAGAATAGTACATTTCGATTTCTCAACTGTTGCATCTATCGATGTTACAAGTATTCAGGCATTAGTGGATTTGAGGAAAGCCCTTAATGTATATGCTGACAGAGAAGTCGAATTCCATTTTTCCGGTATTTTAAGTCCTTGGATCAGAAGAGGTTTACTTAACGCTGGATTTGGAACCTATGGTACGGAGAAATTGGTGAGCGATACAGTTTACGTCAACATAGCTACTTCAGATGACTTGGAAAATAATGCTGGCACTTCTGAGTACTCTGCTGCAGTAGCTACTGGTACACCTTTCTTTCACTTAGACATTCCGAATTATTCTTAGTAGTATTAAATTACGGAGTTAGACCGATAATAGACTAATTAAATGAAATTATTGCAAAAGTATCTGTAGATGTTTTAGAACGCGCTACATATGTAGGTCAAGAAACGCGCGCGTAGTGTTCATATCGAAAATTATAGGATTATGAAGTACGAAATCTTTGTCATATGAAGGTATAAATGGATGGCTCATCCCTTGAATCAATATCAAAAATGCTGTCAGGTTTCCAAGAGACAGAACAGCTGATGATGGTCTTGAGTCAGGTTTCGGACTCCTCTAGTTCGCCATATGAGAGAAAAAGGAAGTGCGAAGACGAAGGGACGGAAGGAAGTAACATGTCCAAGATAAGTAAGTTGCCCAACCAAAACCTGGTAAGCTCTATTAAAAAAGAAGGAAAAGCCGAAGAGGTTATGCAAACCGTCATTGCATATCAAACATCTCTTTCTCAAGAAGATGCTTCTCAAGACATAAGTGGATCAGATAATCAAGAAGAATTGCAAAAACAAGAAAAGCATGAAGAAAAACCAAGAAAGCAGAATATGAAAGAGATCCAAAAAACAGAAAAGCTAAGAAAGAAGGAAGAAGAACAAAACAAGAAGCAACAAGAGAAAAAATTGAGGGAAGAAGAAAGATTAAGAAGACAAGAACAGAAAATTCAGGAGAAGAGAGCTAAAGAAGATGAAAAGTTGAAGAAAGTTCAAGAGAAAGAACGAAAACGGAAAGAGGCTGAAGAAGAGAAAACTGAGAGAGAGCGCAAAAGGGAAGCCGAAAGGCTTCGAAAAGAAGCAGAGAAATTAAAGAAAGAAAAAGAGAAAGAAGAAAGGGAAAAAATAAGATTCGAAAAGAAAAAGCGCTTGGAGGAGGATAAGCAAAGAAGAGAGGCAGAAAAAGAAAAAAAGGAAGAAGAAAAGAGGCGTATCTTAGAAGAAAAAGAGAAAAATCAAATGAAGATTTCAAGCTTTTTTGGCGTCGGTCAAAAAATTAAATCGTCACCAAGAACAGAAGCAAATGAAGATAAATGCAACGCGCCAGAAAAGACATCTGTCTCAGTTTATAATGAGTATTTTCTACCGTTCTTTGTCAAGAAGAATGTCAAAATGGCTTCCTCCACTCAATTTTCTGAACAGGATTTGGAAAGCTCAAAACTTCGATTTGAATCTCTCTTGAAGGCATCAGAAAATTCAAAAGATCTTTTATCAAAATTCTTTCATAATCATAAGATTCGGAGGGCCGAGACACGCTATACCTCCACTGAACGTATAATTAATTCATTGAACTCGTCTAGCACAACGGAGTTCGAGGTACATAATATGTGTAAGCATATGCCACCAATCAAGTACTTATATTTTTATGAAAATTCTAGGCCACCCTACATTGGTACTTGGTGTTCTGATAAACACCTCCTGACTAGTGTTCCGATTGTTGATCCTTTTAATACATCCACTGGCTTAGATTACTCATACGACTCGGATATTGACTGGAATGGAGATGAGGAAGGCGAAGGAGAGGATATTGATAATGAGGAGGAAGAAGATGAAGATGAAGATGACGAAGAAGAACTTGGTTACTACGTAGCGGGTGATGATGAAATGAACGACTTTGTTGAGAAAGGGAACGATCAGGTTTCAAGAAAGATGATCGGTCCGTTGGTTGCAGTTAGTGAATGGAATAATAATTCGCATGGCATATTTGACGATATGAAATATGAGCTCATAAGTTCCAATATAAAGTTTGCGATAAACCCTTACCATGATTACTGGCTGGTTTCGAGGAAAGAACACATAATGGGCACCGGTACCGATAACTCGTTAAGAGTAGATCCAGATAAACAAAATTTGATCAACGGTAATCTGAAGAAAATCATTGAAGATAAAAGCACAATAAGTGACCTCATAGCTTTTATTGAAGCGAATAATGATTTTACAATAGGAACATTAGTTGAGTTGTCGAAGAAAGAGTTCAAATCTTTCACTAAATCATTATTGAAGCAAACAATCCAAGATATTGCTAGCTACAATAAAAAAAAGTATTGCTGGGAAGTGAAACCACAAGTGAAGCTGATATATGTTTCAAATGAAAGCTGATAATCGAAGCATACTTTAAATGGGAACTTTTATGCGGATTGGTCTCTTTATTTTCTCTACTTATAAATATACACTCACTATTAAAAATATCGCGCTGTAAGATAACAAAATATTGTATCAAACCATGGAGAGAGCCTCAGAAGGGGAACACCATAATGAAAGATCAGGGTCAAAAAGTGCAGGAGGTGCGTACTTCATTTCCACACAGATGCAAGCAAGGCATGAAGAGGTAATAAATCATGAACAGGATGTTTTAAGCAAGAGAAAATCGTTATCGATGCTACAGAAATATAAAAATGAAAATATAAATGATGTTAGAAATCTAGATATGAGACGAACTAAAACGCAAATGAAGAAGTCACGAAGAAAAAAGAAAATGTCTATGAATGATTTGGTAAGAGATACATTTGGGAATATATCAGAAGAAATGTCAGGATCGCAGTCTAAAATAGATCAATTTCTTAAATCAATCACGCGAGTGAATGATTTGGAAGGTCTAACGAAGAAGGATACTTATTTATATTCCAAAGAGGAGTGGATATCAATAATGAAGAGCATTAAAATGAAATTCCCAAATCTTTCAGATAAATATAAAAGAAATCTAAACGGTATTTTGGGTGAGATCGCTATGATCGAGAAAGAAGAAGCAAAATATCATGGCCTTTGGACCCATGCATCCTCTCATCCAGAATCTAAACTTAGTGACTCTGACTTGAAATGGCTATATGACCTAAACGATAACCAGGTAGGTTCGAGTTGTGAGATTTGTGATGGCGAAGGTGAGAATGTTGAAGAAAGACCAGAAACAGTACCTTATGTTTCAACCCTTTCCCAAATTTTTAATGATAGGAGCGATCATCTTGATGAGCTCCATGATATGACTGAGATACTGAATTCTGAGTGGGAGCCAAGTCCTCTCTTGGATCCACCAGTGAAGTTACTCGACAATTTTGATATTGAGGTAGGAATGGGAAATGATATTATTTCAGATAATAGGTTGCACACATATGGAAGTGAACTTAAAGAGGCAGCGGAACCATCTATGGGAACGAATGAAATAATTGAGATTGGCTCATCTCCCGGGAACGAAGAGAAGCCAAGAGATGTATTGACCATCTACCATGACGAGGCTTTCAGTTCGAAACAAAACTCTCAAGTTCTATCTTCAATCTATTCAACAGCTCGCTCGCAGATTCAGTCATACTCACTGCCAAGTGGTACAACTAATCTTAAGGGAAAAAAACCTTTACATACATCGAGAGTTGAAGTTCCAAGTGTTTTCAATGTAAGGGAATTTAAAGATCATGACAAAAAGATAAGTCTTACTTACTTGTATTCTCGCCCTGTTTTGATTGACTCTGATAATGAAATCCAAGATTCAGAAGATGATCCTATTCAGGACAATAGCATTAGCGTCATTGAAATAACAAGAGAGGAAGATGTTACGAATGATCTCATTTGCATAAGTAGCGAGGATGATGTTAATTATAATTTAAAATCAGCTGAAAATACAGCTATTGATAAGTCAATCTTACAAGTATGCTCGAGTCCTGATACGAAGCTGAAGGAAGACTTGAACTTCTCACTTCCTGCTGAAGAAAACTTAATCAATGATGATACTTTTGTCTCGCCATCACAAAGTAGATCTATAGAGAGCCAAAACCTGCCATTATCGCCATTATCTAAATATAATATGATTTCATCTGAAAGTCAAAAATTAGATTGTGACAATTCAAATACGTTCCTATCTATGGAAACACATGCAATACTCATAACATTGTTAAAGCAAGATCGATATTGGCTAGATAGAATACTCAGCTTTGAACCATTTCCTGTGGAAGAGCTTATGTCTCGGTTACAGCGTTCGAATATTAAAATCGAAATGTCTTGCTTGGAAAGCTTTCTTGATGAGAGCGGAATCAGTTACTTTAAAAAGAAGCATCACGTCTGAAAATTATGTATGTATTTTTATAATGATTCTAAATGTACTTTTTATGATCTGTATCTAAAGTGTCCTCTAGTAACTTTCTATTAAGAAACTTTAAAAATCTTGTAGACAAACCAGCATTTGCCACTAGTGTTCCAGGCCCATATACAAGGCTACTAAATAGTCTCCCATACTGGTTATAATAGACAACTTTCACGGCCCAAAATGCATGATAAACTAATAATATCACGACAAAAAGTGAAGTCAATGTAAGAATAAAAGCATTTAAAGCCCTCTGCTTCGAAGGTCTGTCTTCGTTTAATCTTCTCTTAGGTTTAATAGTTGGCATTCCCAATAATTCGTTATTCCTATCGTATTACTTCTATAAGATTGAGGCAACTCATTAACGTCCTACATTTAATTCATTACCGTATTTCGGGTGTGGTCGGATTTGAATTTACATCCGGTTGAGATACTATATGATTGAAGCAAGACCAGAGGGATGCACTGACTGATTTTTCTGACATCACTGGAACCAAGTTAAGTTTAAGAATCTAAGAAGACCATGTTTGAGCGTAACTCTGAACTAGAGTTGGAGCCCGCAATGTATTGCGGAGGCATACCAGTTTTCAAGCCTAATATGAACGAATTTAGTGACTTCTACAAATTTAATAAGGCAATCAATAAATTTGGAATGAAGTCTGGTATTGTCAAGGTGGTACCTCCCAATGAATGGCTGCATTCCATATCAAATAACTATTCGAAGGAAAAATTGGAATCAGTTAAGATCAAAAATCCGATAATACAACATATTAACAGCTCGGGATCCGGAGTATTCTTCCAGCAGAATGTAGAAAGGTCAAGGTCATACAATATCTTTCAATGGAAGGAGTTGTCAGATAGATCAAATTACCAACCTCCGGCGCCTAAGGGCAAAATAAGGGGATCTCTTACACATGTTGCGGACCCCAGAGGTACAAAAGACACGAAAGACAGTAATTCTTTCTACAATATAGACACTTCTCAGTTCACGCCTGAGAGATGCGAGCAATTAGAGAAAGTTTATTGGAAATCGCTAACCTTTTCGGAACCAATGTATGGCGCTGACTCACTAGGCTCTTTATTCTCAAAGGAAGACAAAACATGGAATGTTGCGAATTTGCCGAATATACTTGACTTGATGGATACCAAACTTCCTGGAGTAAATGAGGCTTATTTGTATGCTGGATTGTGGAAAGCTACATTTGCGTGGCACTTGGAGGACCAAGACTTGTATTCTATAAATTATAATCATTTCGGTGCCCCGAAGCAGTGGTATTCAATTCCCCAAGAAGAATCTGGAAAATTTTTTGAGTTAATGAAGGATACTTTTAGTGAAGAATATAGAGCATGCCCTGAGTTTTTGAGGCATAAGACTTTTTTAGTCTCACCAGCTTTCTTGGAGAGACATGGTGTGAAATTCAATAAAATCGTTCACAATGAGGGCGAATTTATAATAACATATCCATATGGTTATCATGCTGGATTCAACTATGGTTATAACGTTGCAGAATCCGTGAACTTTGCTCTTGATGATTGGTTTCCAATTGGGGAGCTCACCAAGAAGTGTGAATGTATCAGTGACTCTGTTGGCCTCAATGTAAAGCAACTATACTGCGAATACCACGGTGTGCCATACGAACCAGCAACAAATGAAGTTGAGGAGCAAAAAGATTCTTTAGAACTGAGTAGTGATCTTGCTTTGCCTGTTCTGAAAAATAAAAAAATACCAGATAATAACTTTGAAGCGAAACATTCAAAGACGAGGATAAAAGTAGATAAATTACAAAGAAAAGCCTATCAGTGCTTTTTATGCCCGAATAACCTATCGGCTCGGGTCCTCAAAACCAGGGGTTTTGAGCTACTCTTAACGGATTCTCCATGCGACGAGGGCCATTATAAAGTCCATCGAATATGCGCCGAAATGTTTCCAGACCAATTAAATATTGAGGACAATATCGTACATGGTATTTCGACTATATCGAAGGCACAAAGGAATTTGAAATGCTCAGTTTGTTCGAAATCTTTGAATAAAGAAAAGCATGGTGCTTGTTTTCAATGTAGCTACTCAAAATGCGTCAGGGCTTTTCACGCAACTTGTGGTTTGGCTGACGGTGTTCATTACGGTATTCGAAATGGTCGCTTTGATTGTCGATGCAAATATCATCGAAGTAGGAAAACTGTAAAAAATAAGAATGAACTATTAGCCCAAACTTCATGTGACTCTTTAATTCAGTTTTCATTTAATAATTCGAAGCAGATGTTTTGTGGGTATACAGTTGAAAATAACCTCTACGAGAATACATTTCATGTGCTCATGTACCCAAATTCTAACGAAGTGATTGAAGTCCCTTATGAAAATGTACTAGCCGAAAGGCCAACTACTTTCTCGAACTCCCTATTGATTAAGCATTACCCTCCATTAGGTTTGTTCAAGAGGCCATTAGATGGCAGTGATGCTTATCAGCCTCTGCCTAAGAAAAAGACGGCTGGCGGCACAGTACTTAATGATAAGTCTCTCGTACAAACTAATGTCGTTCCTTGGAAACAAACGAGTCCAATCCATATTTCTTCTAATGTGTTCTACAATCATGTGGGAGCAGAATGGCACAATACTTTTCAAACACACTTGCATCATTCAGCATCGCACTAAATTCAAGATATATAATGTAAATACTAATGACACACTGTATGACATAAACAGGGATCAAGTCAAACTAAAGTTTGTAGGCGAGAGTGTAAATATCCTGTATCGTGGTTGTGTATAGATTAGTCGCGATATTCGTTTCAATGAGACGTGGTTTTCTTTCATAGATATCTTGTACCTAATGAAACATGAAATTAATAAGAAACAAGATAACGAAGATTCGGACGAAGATATCAGTGATGAAGAGGTGACTGATCAATATATTCAAGCACATAAGAAGGCAAAATTACCAAAAATAGGAAGCGATCAATGGGTTGAGAAGTATCGTCCAAAAATATCTAGAGATATATGTATTAATCCCAGAAAATTAAAGGAGGTGAAAGAAACGATCTCAGACATAGTCGAGGGAAAAGATAATACAAGGCTATTAGTTCTCTCAGGCCCCGCAGGGTCATCTAAGTCTACTACAGTCAAAGTTGTGGCGAATGAAATATTCACTGGTACCTTTCGAAATAATCATTACACTAATCCAAGAGACCAAAGTTGGATAGAATATATTGATTCTGCCGTAATAGGAACTAATCAATCGGCTCATTTCGAGGAATTCTTGCAAGATGCGAAAGTTGTTTCGGATTCATTGGTAATTATTGAAGAATTGCCCAACGTATTCAACCCACATACTTTAGAGGTATTCAGAAGATCTTTGAAAGAATGGATTTTAAGTGAAAATAGAAGGAACTTCCCTCTTTTAGTTCTCTGCATTACAGAAGTTGAAGCTGCAAATGAGACCTCAAATTCGGAATCTTTCAATATTAATAATAACTTGACCGCTGAAACACTTCTAGGTAAGCTAATTTTATCACTTCCAGATGTTAAGCACTTAAAATTTAACCCTATTGCGGCCAGCTTTGTGAAGAAGACTTTGGGTCAAATAATTGCTAAGGAAAGTTCGACATTCTCTGGCATAACTAAAGCCGAAATTAATACTTTTCTTAGCTTATTATTGGAAACTGGAGATATCAGAGCGATAATAGCAAATTTACAAATATGGTCTAGCTTTAAATCACGAAGCGAAGGAAAGGATTTGGAATTTGATTTCGCAAGAGAACATAAGTTTAATTTATTCCATGCGATTGGAAAAATAATATTCTCCAGCTCCAAATTTAGAGATAGAGATCCCGATGAGTCAGATTACTTATCTGTTCAAGCTGTCATAGATAGTTATGTCAATTCTGAGGCTCTGATATTGAACCTTGCTCTCATGGAGAATTACAATATTTATAGTGCACTGGAATTTCCTTTGAAGACGGCTGGAGCAATTCTTGACAATCTCAGTATCAGCGATGTCTTATGTCGTATTAAGGAAGGACCAGATATTGGTATTAGGTCGACGAGGCATGAACTTAGGAAAGTTACTTTGACTGGTAAAAAACTGCCGAATATTAAGTTCCCACGGAATTTTAAAATGGTAAGAGAGTATAATAAGACGAAAGAGGAAATAAGACTTTATCAAAGATACATTGGATTTAAAAATTCATTCGACAACCTAAATTTAATTGATGGTTGTCTTCTTCCCAGAATATATAACTCTAGGAGATATCAAAATGCTTCTGAAACTAAGAGCAAACTCTTGTATGGCAGACTAGGTGGGAGATTCAAGCAAGTATATGCTGATGAAGCATTACCGATCGTAGATATCTATGAAGACATTACTGAATCTGATAATTATATGAGAGACCAGTTTCAGTTAGACGTAAACCATAAGCTAGAGAACGAAATGTCTGATACTGAGGAGAGCTTAAGCGATCCAGTAGTTGACTCAGACAATGATTCAGATTTGGATCTTTTTGATGATTCCATAAATGAACAATTGAATAATTTAATAGGTCACTCTGAAGCTGTCAAGAAAATGCAAGTCCATAATGAACTGGACGATTTTCTGTCTGACTCGGAGTTAGAAAATTTAATATCCCAAGGAAAACTTTAATTGTAAATATTACTATGATAATGTATATTGTTACAAATATATGAAATTATTCAACTCGCTTCTACAACATTATCAAAAAAGTTTGGATCTTCGTCGATCGACTCCTTAACTATATCCAAGCCACCTTGAAATTCTCCATTGATATAAAGTTGAGGAAATGTGGGCCAATCCGAAAAGGTTTTTAGTCCCTGCCTCACAGAATCGTCCTTTAGGATATCAAAAAAACCAAACCTAACTTGATGCTCCCTCAATATAGCAACTAATTGACGAGAGAAGCCACACTGTGGAGCTGAAGGAGAACCCTTCATAAAGAGCATGACGGCGGCTGCTGATGTCAACTTTTTTAATCTTTCATTCAATTCAGCAGGTGATTCCTCTTTTGGTTCAGATACAGTAGATAAAGCAGTATTAGTATTCAGGCTCGAGTTACTAGACCTATCATCAGAGAACTCATCCAAGGCTTTGACAAATTCCCTTGGATCCGCACCAGATACTTCTTTCAAAGTTGTCAGGTCTCTAATTAAGATGAAATATGGAACGGCCGATACTTCTAGCATCTCGCTGATCTCAGCTTGATCATCTGCATTCACTGAGAGAAAAAGCACTGAAGGGTGGGCTTCGGCCAACGTCTTTATCACTGAATTCATGGTTTGACATGGACCAGCCCATGGAGTGTGAAAGTATACCGCTAACAACTGTTTCGGATCAGATTTGATCAACTGGTTGAACTGCTCTTCAGATTCGATATCAATTATAGCCATATCTTTAATCGAGCCCTTAATATTATTATTACTTCAGTTCTATAATGTCGCCGCTCTATACTCTTATCCTATTGATTGTTATAGTGGGATGCGATGCCGTAATTTTGTAATAGTGATCATATATTATCACGTGATTCATCTTCTGAGATTGTCGCAGTATGTCGCAGTATGTCGCGAACGGTTCCTTCAGGTGTCCAGTGTGTCATAGTGGCGAGCATGCGGCCCGAAATTTGTCGGGTTTCTAAGAGCAGCAAATGCGGTTGTTGTGCATTTAATGTGGGGTCATTTCAGTCATTCCATATACCTATGTCATACTTATCCGGGTTATTGGGCATAATTCAAATTGTTGTCTCTGGCCATTAATAGAAATCAACGCTCAACCCGACAAGTCCGTAGCCCCGCTTTAACTTATTAGCTGCATTGGTCTTTAAAACATATAGTCACTCCCCACAAAACCACGTAAGCGCTGATGTAACGCGGCTCTTACTGGGCAAAGTGTTGTCGTACCCAAAGCACCCAAAAAAAACCCCAGATTTTCGATTTTCACCTTGTAGACAGACGAAACAGAAGCGAAGAGAAGATCAAAACCTCCAGAATTTGATACAACGGAGGCTAATTTACAGTTTTATGCTATTGTATTGTATTGCCAAACTCTTCAAGTCCGTTTAAGATACGAAACAAGTACTATAATAGACTAATCAGTGATAAACAGCTAATTGGTCTAACCAACAAATGCAAAAATCACACTTGGCTGGTATTAGAGTAAGAAACACGCCAACAAGTGATAATAGAAGAGTCTGAAGCAGAACAAGGTTTACCTAACACCTACCTCTTGAAGTTCAAACGAGAAACACTTAGCGCAGAACGCTGCTTAAGCCACCACTCAAAAACTACAGAATATAAATATCTTATTAGTATACAAGAAGGACCAATTCTTTGGGTGAAGTGCAACACAGAAAGCTCTAGTGCTTTATCAAGCGTCTTTCGAAACACTCTTTAAAGATCCGAACCGAGATTATTCAGCTGCTCTTCTATTTTGATGCTAAGTCAAATCAAATTGCAATCAGTTCCTATGGAATACAAGTCAGCTAGTAATATTAGTCATACATCGAAGCTGCAAAATATGGCGAAGCCTGACAACGAGAACAATCGTGCTGTTATTTCCAACGGTAATGGCAACAGCAATAAAGTGTCCCCAGGAAATGAAAAAGGTAACATTGGCAATAGCAGTAATGGAGGCTCAAAGAAGCAAAGAAATGTTCCATTTGAGTTGACTGCGTACGGTACTACACCATCGGGAAAACCTCGATTGTTTGTCTGTCAAACTTGTACGAGAGCTTTTGCAAGGCTAGAACATCTTCGTAGACATGAGAGATCCCACACGAAGGAGAAGCCATTTAGCTGCGGTGTCTGTCAAAGGAAATTTTCTAGAAGAGACTTATTATTGAGGCATGCCCAAAAGTTGCATGCTGGATGTGCCGATGCTATTACAAGATTAAGAAGAAAATCGCTCAAAAGAAAATCTGTCGGTTCCAACGATTTAGAGGATGACGAGGGTGCCATCAAGCAAGAATCTGGAAACAGTATGTCCCCTCATAATTCAGGAGAAGACGTTCAGTTCAATCTTAATTTATTCAATTCAGGGGCTTCTCCACCTCCTGTCACATCGAAACGAAACTCAGCAAAAGACCAGGGAGGTATAAACTTGCAAAGAAAAGTATTCGAACAAAGGCACTTGAGAAGAGGTGCTTCATTTTCGGCGCAATCGGGAGCAAACTATGCTGTTGGTGGGTCTGACTTCCACGATATTTACCCAGGTACCGATAATATAGAATTCTCAACACCACAATTGTTACCTTCGACGTCCAGCGAAGAGCTGAGCTGGTTGAATAATTTAAATGCGATTCCTGGTATGGTAAACAAAGATAGTCATGAATATAAAATCAGTAATAATTTATCCTCTGGAGGCTTGAGACAACCCTCAATTACCTCCCATGGAAATGAAAATCCATTTCCAATGGATGTATCTCATCATGGGTCTTTTTCGAGCAATCTCAATACTCCAGGGAATCATAGATCAGACTCTTTGGCTAGCACTAGCTCATTCAATACGTTAGATAGTATGGGAAACATGCAGTATATGGTACCAACAGCAACGATATCTAATCAGGAACTATCAAATTTCAAGAATGAAAGATCGTTTAAAGATTATGGGTACTCCTTTTATGATATTCCTGAGTCAATGCTCTCTGCGAAACAAGATCCTTCCAAACAACATTACAATCCCCACTCATCATTAACACCGATACGGCAAGAGGAAGACGATGCTTCTCAACACGAGACAAATTCGAATTCTAATACCGTATCCAATAATTTTGATTTGAATTTTTTGAATGACATTGAAGATTTAACACACGAATATGACGTGAATTACAAGTTTATGCCCAATGGTTACTCCTTTTATGGTGATAGTCAATCTGCTTCTTCGTCGGGTATAGGTTCTAATTCCCCCCATGTTGTGACACCACCTTCTGGTGGAATGAATTTTCCAATGTCTAATAACGATCATCATGATGGTACGTTAAGTCAAACTCAACTACTCAATATTGAAAACGATTTGAAAAAGAAGAGCATCCAAAGACTGAATCACTTCTCCAGGAACAAACTATTTACTAATAAACTTAGATATTTAATTAATAAGGCATTGAGCAAGTACCCGATCAGTGGAATTATGACTCCAAGTATTCCTTCCAATGAACGTTTGGAGTATTATCTTACCACTTTTATCAACATATTCTTGGCTCATTTCCCTTTCATTCACGTATCTAAGCTCAACGAATACGAAATAATGAGTATGACTGTGAACGAAGATGAAACGAATGAAAGTGCAAGAGTTTGCTTACCTTTGCTAATTGCTACTATTGGAGCACTATTAGCAAATAATAAAAGCCACGCCGAGCACCTATATGAGGCGTCAAGAAGAACGATTCACATTTATTTGGAAAGTAGAAAAAGTCAAGCTGATAATTCGACCCTGTCTAATCAACCTTCCAATCCTTTATGGTTAATCCAGTCATTGACACTTTCTGTTATATTTGGATTATTCTCTGATAATGAGAATAATGTCTACATAGTCATAAGACAATTGAATGCTCTTAATTCTTTGGTTAAGGCTTCTGTTAGATCCAACAGACATATTTTGTTTGCTGTTAATGGCGAGGACGAGGAGAACTTAAATATCGATAGACAAAAGCAAAATAATTCTTTATTTCCAAATTTTAGCATCAATGATGAAATAAAATTCAAGAATAGCATTGTTTTGCAGTCGCAAGTAAGAATTGTATTCATGATCTACAGGTTGACAAACTTTCTCTTGATGATGTATAATGTACCACTAAGTTTATCAATTAATGATTTGGGGAAGTTGACTTGTCCAAGCTCGGATGATGAAACTTTGTGGAGCTTTAAAAGCTATCATAATTTTCAAGAATACCATCAGCTGAATCATTTAGAGAGGACTTTAGAATCCTACTTGAGTGATGAAAATAAATTTGTTTTTAAGGATATTTTGAAATTGGTAGATCCCAATATTGCGGAGAATTCAGCATTGGTGCATGAGTTACTGAATTTAAGTAAATTTGGCTTTACTACTTTAGTTCATGGTTTGTTTGAAGTCAAGCAATACCAAGAAATGAAAGATGTAGACATGTTTTCAGTTCTAGACAATTTAACCAGGTGCATGAAGTCAAAACCTACTGTAAATGAATATAGCAAGATGCAGCAGGACTTCGAGAAGCTAGACTATGCTTTATTGGTTAACTTTACGAAAATTAGTTCTTTGGTTGATTTTAAATTAGCAAAAGAACAAAGTTGGTTAAAGAACTTTGATGAATTGACGAAAAACTATAATAAATCAATGCTTGACAGCCTAAATTTAGTAAGTGAATTCGACTTTTTGAAGATTGTTGATTGCAGCGTTATGATTATAAAATTGATTTTGTTTAAGACCGATGATGCAATCAAAGGGGATGAACACGAGAATGGATTATTCAACAATGACTTTGACTTCCTGAACTTATACAATAGTGACAATAACTCCTTGTTTAAAGCTGCTAGTAGTAATGATTTTAACCCTCTGATGTCTGATTCTCATTGTGAAAACACATCAACCAATTTTGAGAAGATGCTCAACTTGAAGGTTTTTGATGAATTTGATAATTCAAAGAATTCAATTCATTCACAAATGTTGTTCCATGTTTTCATGATCCTTTCCGTTTTCGCAATATACATGGTTAAGAGAAATAATAGTGAAGAAATGATGCAAGATTTTCAGAATTTGTCATTCGAATTGAATCAGAGATTCAAGGTTACTATGGAGCTCTTGAATAAAATAGAGGAGTTCTTGAAGGTTAAGTACAAGGGTGCCAATACAAACGTTAAGTTGGACAATGAATTTACCAATATGTGTCTATATTCGTCATCTTCAAATGTATTCTCGTTGGAAAAAGTACTATATATTCTTAAAGTTGGTGAATTGACTTTGTCTTATATGTATGAATCGAACATGAAAGTGAGCATCTTCAAAAAGTTAGCAGGAAGTTTATCCCAAATCAGAAAATTTCTTATTGATAATGAGGCAAGAATAGTTGGAAGCTGAAATATTTACTAACTATTTCAAAGTGTGCTCTTTGAAAACAATTCTTAGTCAAACATATGGCCTATTTATTTGCGTATTTATTATTGTGTATTTATATTGAGAACTATCTCATTAATATGTATGCGCAACTATTTAATATCATGACTAACGCTGGAGAATCTTCGCACTGTAGTAGATTTTTCGACTCACATACATTATACATTATCGCTCTACATGATCAAATGGAAGCATATCGTCATCAATTATTATCAAAGCAAGATTTAATGCTAATATTTAGGACCGCCAATCTAATTGGAGCTCTCGCTGTTATTATTGCTGCTGCTGTTATCACTGTTGTTCGCACCACCACCAAACTGACTAGCTAAATTTTGTAACATAGGATTATTCATTATGTCTGACAAATTTGGATTTGCGCCATTCTCACCACCTAAGCCCATATTTTCAGCCATTTGACGAATAGAAGGATTGTTCATTAATCCCTGCAAGGCCGATGGATTTGACATCATCAGCTGAGCAGCTTGCATGATTTGGGGATTATTCATCAATTCGCTAAATGAAGGCATACCTCCACCATTTCCCCCAAACATACTGGAGAAATCAGGCATACCGTTTGGCGGATTAGAGCCGGACCTTTCCTGACTACCGTCTGGCTCAGAAGTGTCATTAGAATTTGAAGAGATCGACTTCTCTAATTCTTCCTCAACTCTACGTTTTGCAGTCTCGTAACCTCTGGTCATGGCATCTGACTTTTTATCACCTTCAACATCCAAGCCTTTCTTGTAAGCTTCCATTGAAGCTTTTGCATTTCCTAAGGCGTACTGTGCTAATCCTAGCCTAGAGTACGCTTTCGAAAAATTAGGATCCTTTTGTATAGCCGCCTCAGAGTCTTCCACAGCCTTTTGATGTTGAGAACAGGAAGAATAGGCAGCTGCACGATTAGACAAAAATACTACATTCGAAGGATCCAAATTAATTGCTTCCGTATACTTGGCTATTGCCTCGTCAAATTTTCTGGCGGACATAGCTCGATTACCTTCCACTTTCAAGCTTTCTGCCTTATCTTTAACATCATGACTTACTTCCTTCGACGAGGACAGTTTGCTAACTGATGAATGTTCAAGAAGTTCCAATAAAGACTTGCTTCCAAATTTTGAATCCATGACCTTTTGATCGTCATTCTTATCAACTTCAAACGCATCTGCCACGCAGTCAATAGCGACATCCATAGAATCAGCAAAGTCTTCCGAAACTTGCTTTGAGGATACAGATCCTTTCAAGAAATTTATTATTGCCAATGCAACATCTTTATTCGTAAGTGACATATTTAGTATATAGATTTCACTATACGAAGATATTATCCAAACAGTGATCAATTGTCGTGATTATAATACAGTCGCCGGCTGTATCTCGCCTTTGATTTTCTCGAAGATTCCTATCATATATTGGTTTGTACACGAAATTATGTGAGATCTTTCCTGGACGTAGCTGTTAGGTTCAACTGTCTATAAAGCTGGTAGTTTCTTCGTCTCATGAGTCTTAAGTTAGTATATGCGAGACGTTTAATACCAAACTTTAAAAAAGTGGACCGAAACTGAAGAAAGTTGGAGATTTCTGCAGCAATGGTTTCATGATCTATCTTGATGGTCTGATTTAATTTCAACATCTGATTTACTTTCTCTGACTTGGCAATCAAAAGCTTTTTATACCTAGCCTTCTTATTCTCCAAAAGATTCGAGAAGCTAAAAAAATTCTGAGACTTGTTATATTCATGCTCGAGATCCTGGTTTGAATTAATATTCAGCAAGCTGTCTTTGGCAATCAGACTCCCTGAAATGGTAGCTGAGAGAGCGTTTTCTTCGTATCGCTTGAGGTCGTTATTGATGCTATTTATGAAGCCATGAATTTCCTTCCATAAGCTCGTCTTTTCGAGTATCTTGTTAATGTTTTTCAAAAGCTCAAGTACAGATACTTCTAGCCAGCTTGTATGCAACAAAAGACTCCGATACGCCGTATTAAACCCAGAGTCATTCTCCAAAGATGATAATCCCTCCAGATATTCATACAGACCTTGATAAGCCAAAGATTCTAGTATTCTGTTATAAATTACTTCCAAATCGGAATGTTTAACTTCGCATACAGATACAATTTTGTTAAACCTTGTGACAGCTGTTTCGTATTTTTTCAAATCATTGAAAGAGTACCTTAAAAAATATTCAATTTCTTGAATTTGAAGTGCTGTTAAATTTATTTCACCCAAGTTTTCTCTTGAACGTTCGAAATTTCTATTGATTTCGTGTATTTTTTCGAACATCAGTGGTCCTTCTTCATCAAATAGCTTATCCCCAATTCTGGAATAAAAGGAGCTCGAATCAATCAAGGTGTGAAATTTTAAACTGATGAAAAGAACATTCAACTTTTCTACCATTCTATTGGCTCTGAACTTGTTGAAAAAAGGTGCCGTAGATGTGTCGAATGGAAAATTAAGCCAAAATACTTCTTCTTCTGGTAAAATTGATAAAGGATTTTCTAATTTCATCAAATACAAAGCTTGTTTCACTTTTTCTAAACTTCTATACTTATAACTTCCATCAACATCCTTGAGCAAGATGAACCATCCCTTAGTGTTTGGATCATATTTAGCATTTAGACAAACCATTTCACTTCTCGTACTATTCACGTCAGCCCAATAGTTATTAACAAAGTAATCACAAACTTTCCTGTCAATTTCTTGAGAGATTCTGTTTTGTACACCAATCTTATTAGACAGAACTCCAAGATAATCGAAAACTTTGCAGAAATTTTTAGGATCTTCAAGATCAAATATCAATCTGTTATCAGCAAGAATTCGCTCTAAATTTTCCAATCGATTATATTTCACGTATAGTGTTAAAGGAGTCATAAACCTATTATTGAATCTATTTACATCGACATTTCTCGATCCAGAATCCAATAGTCCAGTTTGTTCCAAGTTCTTCAGTATAACATGCAACAATGTGTTTCCCATTTTATCAATGTGCTTATCAAAATCAATTTGCTTGCCATATTTGGCGTAAACACATTCAAAGCCTTTTGCAATTAATTCGGAATATTGGGAATGATCATAACAACGACATAGAGTAAATAAAGGCGTATGAAAATTGAGGTCCTTTTTTTCCCAATCAATCAATCTCCCAATTGAGTCTATTAGTTTGTAGTCATGAAATAAATAATGTCCAACTGATCTCCCCAAATCATCAATGGAATTGTAGTATGCCTCTTGCTCCTCTAAAGTGCAACTTGAACTTAAAATATCGATTAATTGATAGGTGATGGTTTTATTCTCTTCCAGTAAAGAAAGAGTAAGTAAATTTTGCTTATTGGTGGTATTTCTATCGAAAAGAATGTCATCTACTAAAATCCAGTTAGTATTAAAGTTCATTAGTTTATCTAATGCCAAATGATTTTGTGATTTGATAGCTATCGCTAGACAACTTTCTCCGTCCAAGTTTCTACTTTTCAAAAAGTGATTATTGGGGAGTTGTGAGTTTCCAAATTCAACCTGAATATTTGTCAAGATTCTTTCCAAAGCGGGTTCATCTTTTTCCCTTATTGATTTCCATAGATTGAAATTTAAGCTGGATGCAATTGAAAGCTCTTCAAACTGAGATTTATCACTGGCCGTCGAGGATAAATGAAGTAAAACTGCATCTATATTGCTCAAAATGTAGCTCAAATATCCGTCGTGGGTATGGTCATTATAGCTGAAATTCTTTATATAAAACAAGTGGGCTTCCAAATTTAGTATTTTCGAGTGAATAATAACCATTACTAGTAGGCCAATCAAGGTATCAGCATCAACTACAAGACAGTCATCAGATTCATGTTTTTCTGGGTGTTGGACGTGAGTTCTTTCATTAGCGGTTAGAATGCTAAATGTTCGTCTTAGCACATCTATTTTACTCTCCAGGTTCACGATTGTAGGATCATCTAACTTCTTGAGCTCTATAATAGCATCCTTGACTCTTTTGAGAAGCACATTAATCTGCCAAGGCTTAGTTATTGGAATATCTAGTTGATTAAGGGACACATTGGATAGTCTATCATAAGTATAATTAGTTAGAAGCTTTTTCGCATCGTAACTTGTTCCTTCTTCATCTGTCATTGCAAAGTTGAACTGTAAAACCACTTGGGGCCATAATTTGTCATAAACATTCATTTCAAGATATTCATGGACTATCCTATTCAAATCTAGTCCTGGGTTTTCCCTTAAAACATTACTTATTATGTTATAAGTTTGTTGACTCTCTGGTGCTTCTACTCGCACGCTGTCCAGAACGATTTTGTATGCATCTTCTAGCATGTTTTGAAATCTCAGTTTAATCAAACTCAATGGCTTTTTCGTCTGACCTTTAAGCGATTGAAACAGGTGGCCGTTATGGTGAAAGAGCTTATAAAACTTTCCAGAAACAGCTTTAGATAATAGCGGATAACTCCTCAAAAGATTTTCAAATGTGATATTGACCTCATTTCGTTTCTGCTTCTTTCCTTTCTCTAGTACCAAACCTGTCTCCTTCACAGTAGGATTTAGACCCTTAGATATGTAACTGCTACCATATAGCGAATCTTCAATGAATATCAACATGAATTTGCAATCTTTGGGAAAATAGTCACAAAATGAGTTGAAATAGTTGATCAGTAAAATCTTCAATTTCAAGCTTCTAGTAAAGCCTTTCCCAGTAAAAACCATGCCATTTTTAATTAAAATTTGGTTTCCGCTCATAGTGTTATAAATAACCAGCTGAATCTTAGACACTGGGGCTATTATAGTAGAGCATGGGCTGCTGGTCTTCAAAATGTGAGATCGAATGAATTCTTCATTCGTGTAACAAAGATCCCTAAGTAGTGCTTTACTCCCTGAATGTAAAGAAAGTGGATCGTACCCTTCTTGAAGTACGAACGATGGCGGTACTAAAATAGTAAAATCATTATGGTTTGTCGCCAAATCTTGTATTGTTTGCTTGAATGGTGTTTTCGTGTGATGAGGATTGTTGAAAAGGCAATTTAAAAGCGGATTAAATAGCAATGGAAGATGTGTAAGCGATGTCGATGATATCAGCATGCTGGTACATCATTTACTTTCTTACTAGTTAAATTATGCATTCGTAGTCAGTCTGCGAAACTAGTACTACAAGAGGTTTTGTGTGACTATTTTATTTCTATCGCCACAAGTCACTATTTTGGGCTTCCTTGATTTTAAACATGGCATAAGCTTCAAGAGACAATGAAGGTGATTTACCCTTTTTAAGATGGTGGCAGTTAGTTAAGAAACCAAATTAAATTGAAGCGAAGAGAAAGATTTGCAGAAAGAGAGTCGCTCTTAGCGTACATTTTTTTTAAATTTTTGCAACAATTATTAAGATATTTGCTAAATAGAGTAATGAGATTAATTTGTCTCTTGTTTCAAAGATCTTAGAGCAACAGAGCCCGTAAGAATAGAGGGTTTAGTGCTTTGTATACCGTAGTTATCAGGTGCTTCTTCACTATCATTTAAAGAACCGAAACCACCACCACCAGGTGTCAATATAACAACTCGATCACCTTTGCTGACTTTTACAGAACATTTGCCGCCTAAAGAAATTCTTAGAAACTTGGATGGGTCTGTTTCTGATCTCCGATACCATATATTCTTTCCTCTGAGTCCATCTGCACCTTCCAGTAATCCAAACGGAGCTAGAGCTCTTCTCTCCGTTAAACATGAAACTTCTAGGTTAGGATATGTGAATTCAACATCTCTAACCACTCCATCACCACCTCTGTGTTTTCCCTTCCCTCCAGATCCAACTCTGACAGAATACTCCCTAACAATTACTGGATATCGTTTCTCAAACAATTCTGTATCTGTAATTCTAGTGTTTGTTGTGTGGCATTGAACGACAGATTGACCATCCCAAGTTGGGCCAGCACCAGAACCACCACATATTGTCTCATAGTAGCCAAAAGATATACCATTATCCTTGTCATTAATGCCAAATGTGAAATTGTTACATGTTCCTTGAGAAGCAGCAGCAGCTTCAAAAGCTTTAAGCATGACGTCAACTATTCTCTGGGTAGTTTCAACATTACCTCCAACAACAGCCGCTTCGTAAGATGGATTGACAATTGAACCTTCTCGAGTTTTGAACTGAACAGGGCGTAAACAGCCATTATTTAAAGGAATGTCAGAACTAATCAAAGATCTCAATACATACAAAACAGCCGAATATAAAATGGCACGAGGTGCATTCAAATTACCATACATCTGGTCACCCGAGTCAGTGAAATCAAAAATTGCGTCACCAGTTTCAGGATTGATACTAATCTGCAAGGATATTGGAGTACCATCATCCAAATAATCCGTAGCCTGCAAATGCTTTCCACCAAATTTCAGATATGCAAACTTCAACAAATTTCTTACAGCTAGCTCAGCTGTACTTTGAATTCCACTCATATACAAGCTTATTACAGGATAGCTAAATTCTTTGATCAAAGCTCCTAGTAGAGTTGCACCTTTGTAATTTGCTGATACTTGAGCCTTTAAATCTGAAATATTATCCTTCAAAGTTCTAGTTCCTGAGCCTCCAGGATACTTTGCAGGCTCGTCAAGCAAAATCCTAGTAATTCCTGCTTCGTCGAATTCACCTTTTGAACATAATTTATGAGTTACAATAGCAGCGCCTTCTTCAAAAATCGTTTTTGAATTCGGAGGCATTGAACCAGCAGAAATTGAACCAATATCTGCATGATGGCCCCTGGAAGCTGTCCAGAATATTGGTTCATTTTTGTCATTCAAAACAGGAGTTATAACCGTGATATCAGGCAAATGAGAGCCACCTGCTTTAGGATGATTTGAAACTAGAACGTCTCCCGGATATAACTTTCCCTTCCATAATTCCATTTGCGCCTTTACAGCAAATGACATTGCGCCTAAATGTATTGGAACGTGTGGTGCATTTGCAACTAAGTCTCCGTTATGATCGAATAAAGCGCACGAGAAGTCTAACCTTTCCTTGATATTAGTTGAGATTGCGGTCTGCTGCAAAGTTTTTCCCATTTGCTCGGCAATCGACATAAACCTATGGCCAAATACTGACAACTGAATAGGATCGACCACATTCTCAGACAACTCAGGCGGCCTAGAGTTCTCTACTACTATTAAAATATGGTTAGCAAGAGAGACTGCTCGTGAGGCAGGCTCTATTAAAATTGTCTGAGTATCATCGAGAATAATGGCTGGGCCATTTATTGACGTCCCTTTCTTCAAGTCCGACAAGACATATATTGGAGTTTCTGTCCATCCAATGCCTTCGAAATACGTTTTCTTAAATATCGCTGATTCAGGAGCCTTTCTGAGATTACTTATTTCACGAAACTCTTGAAATGGATTTTGAGGCTCTTTACTGCCGTTATCAACTACTAAAAGTAGTTGAATGTCGTCAACCATAACAGGTCTCTCCAAGGTGAAACCAAACTCCCTTTCGTGCCTATCAATGAATAATGAGTCTGCTGTGTTCTTATTCCTTTCATAAGGTATTAAAAGATGTGTATCAGACCCGGAATATCTCATATTTAAAAATACTTTAACTTTAGTAGTATAATTCGTCAAATGTTGACGCTCGTAATCTTCGTAGGCACTCTTAGTCAACAAATCTACCTTCTGTTCAATAGATGAGAAGATTTCTTCGGCATAAGAAAACGAAACTGGAGCTTGCTTCTCTATGACGATATCTGCCAAGTAAATTCCATAAGCTGAGAGTAAGGAAGAGTACTTATATATTGCAACATGGGGAATATTTAAGTTCTTTGCTAATGCAACAGAAAATTGACCCCCAGAGCCTCCGAAGCAAGCAAGATTGTGATCTCCAGTATGTACTCCCTTAGATTGAGTTAAATTTCGAATAGGTCGAGCCATAGATTCTACGGCAACCTTCAAAAAGCCTAAAGCAATTTCCTCCGCCGTAAATTCAATATTCTCTGATTTCTTGTCTTTATTCACTTTGACAGCCAAATCTTGAAACATTTTTGAGGTCAAGTCATAGTCAAGTGGCTGATCCTGATTCGGACCAAATATTTTAGGGAAATTGTCTGGATCCAATCTTCCCAAAAAAAGATTAGCATCTGTCACAGTCAATGGACCACCTTTTCTATAGCAAGCAGGTCCAGGGTTCGAACCGGCAGATTCTGGTCCTACAACAAACATATTATTTTTCCAAAATAACATGGAGCCCCCTCCTGCTGCCACGGTAGATATATCCAACTGTGGTGTTTGCAAACTAATTTGGTTGACGACTGTTTCGTAAATATGCTCTAGGCTGCCACAGTATCTAGAAACGTCAGTGGAAGTACCACCAGCGTCAAAGCCAATGGTTGCTTGTCCCGTTTCTGCATCGTAGCAAGTCTCTCCATATCCCACAACTCCTCCAGCTGGACCTGAAAGAATAGCTTTTAACCCCGTAAACTTATACCAAGGGCATAAACCACCATTTGATTGCATAAATAATAATTTATTGCCAAAAGCACTTAAGCCACCTTGAAAGCCAGACCCGAAGCTGTGAATATAATCATTGATAATAGGTGATAAGTAAGCATCAGCAACTGTTGATGAAGTCCTATTAACAAATCCTATCATAGGCTGTAATTGATGAGAAATTGATACCAGAAATCCAATATTTTTAGCTATTTCCGCAATTTTTGATTCGTGATTGGGATAAGTATATGAATGCAAAAGGGACAAGGCCACCGCTTTAATAGTACCTTCATCATATATCTTTTGAAGTTGAGATTCAACGACCGCAAAATCAGGCTCTTTTATAATTCTTACGATATCTCCTGCATCTGATATGACGAAGTCGTTACCAGCCCCATTCTGTAACTTATCACCTCCACCTTCACTAAAGCTTTCAATAGTTACTCTTTCATCAATTTCAAGGACTTCGTTATATAAATGATCTAATTTTTTGGCCGTAAGATCGAAGATGCTTGGTCTTGTCTGATTACCTATTGTAAGAACATCTTTAAACCCTTTGGTAGTCACCAACAAAACTTTCGCTCCTTTTCTCTCTAACAAAGCATTGGTAGCCACTGTGGTTCCCATTCTTATGCTGTCGATTGACTCTAAACTCAACTTTTCATCTTTCCCGATTGTGGTGCCAAAAACTTGCTCCAAAACTCTTCTAATACCTTCGGTAGGGGCATCTCGATAGTTCTTTGGGTCTACTGATAATAATTTGAATGTAATATCAACTTGATTAGGGACCTTCGCTATAACATCACAGAATGTACCCCCTCTATCGATAGCAATTTGAATACCATTGACTTTTGTCATTTCGTTCACAATTCAAAAAAAACTATGTATTGTTCCCAGTTTTATATTCCCCCCTCTTTTATACCCGAACACTGAAAAAAATTACCGTTATTTTTCACAATGTTCAATTATACGTATACAGTGTTTTCAAAAATTATTAGAGGAAGAAGAAGTTATAGGGTCTAAATTTTACAGTCGTTTCTCTCTAAATAACTAAATTACCTAGTTTGTCATATACTTTTTCTTCTTGCGAACTTGAACCAGATTTTTTTGACATAGTCTTGGAAAGCTCAATTATTGATCCATCTTCTCCTTCCAGATCGGAACAAGACAGCGTCCCTTTTTCGAAAACCTTCCTTGGCTCACGATGGACTTTTCTATCATCATCAGCATTATTATATTTCTCGTCTTTTTCTTCTTCGCTTGAGCTGTCATATATATCACTATCAAGTGCATTATTACAAAGCTTATTGACATTCCCTGTCATCCAGACATCGCCGTTTTGATTAGTCCGCTTTCTTTCCGCTGCTTCCTCTTCAATCTTTTGCAACCATTCTTCTTGGGTTTTCAGGACCGATTCAGAACTAGTACACGAGGAGTATAATTCAAGAATTTCTTTGTTAATTTTCAAGAAAGCAGGACCCCATGAAAAGTTATCGAGTAAAGTTTCGGCCCACTCAATGTGCCCTACTATCGCAAAACATGCAGCTAAAGCCTCAGCACAATTAAGCTTCCAGGGTCGACCGTAATTCACTGGATTAGCAGCTACCAAATACGGCAACAACCTTTCGTGCTTTCCTCCGATTTTTTCAAACGGTATTTCTTCTAATCTTGCCCAAGAACATTCCACAACTGCGCTGCCAAAATTTTCTACTATTTCACGATCAGCTGGAGAAACTACGGACTTTCCGTTTGGCGAAACAATTATACCAGAAAACTTTTGACCGACTCTTAAATTAGTTATGAAACCCAACTTTTCTAATTTTTTCCCACTACATCTCTTAGGGTCACAATGGTCGAAATCCCACATGGCCAATTTCACTGGGAAGTTAGCGACCTTGGAACTTTTCACACCTATCTCTTGTCTTCCTCTCTTATGATGGTGTTGTTTCGACTTGTGGCCATTTGAGATTCGAGACTTAGTAGCTCTTTCATCTGATACTTTATTTTTACCTTTTCCCATTCTTGAATATCTAAAACATTAATCTTTTTTGGTGACTATCTATTACGATGAGTATAGAATTTAATAGTATTTAAATTTATATTTTAATATACAGTTGAGCTAAAAAATTGAGAAATAAATTTGTACGAGCTTTTAATAATTAGGCGTTTCGATGCACTGCTCATGTGATCTTATGATAAAACCGATAGCAAAGGACTATGCTTCTCTAATTCCAAGTTGGATTCAAACTTAAAATTCTTCATCAAAGGCAAATGCGTCATCAGACTTAGACTCACCAGACTTAGCCATGACACCAGCTTTTTGATAATCACTGACTCTCTTCTCAAAGAAATTGGTCTTTCCTGCCAAAGAAATATTCTCCATAAAGTCAAATGGATTGGTAACATTATAAACCTTCTTATTACCCAAGGCAATCAACAACCTATCAGCGACGAATTCAACATACTGACACATCAAGTTACAGTTCATACCTAATAAAGAAATGGGTAATGCATCTGTAAAGAACTCCTTTTCAATCTTCACAGCTTCAGTGATAATCTTCTCAACAATTTTTGGGTCCGGCCTGTGCTGCAAATGTGAGAATAACATGCAAGCAAAATCCGTATGTAAGCCCTCATCTCTACAGATTAATTCATTAGAAAACGTAAGACCTGGCATTAAACCTCTTTTCTTCAACCAGAATATAGAAGCGAAAGAACCACTGAAGAAAATTCCCTCAACGGCAGCAAATGCGACAAGACGCTCTGCAAACAAAGCATCATCATCGTTAATCCATCTCAATGCCCAATCAGCTTTCTTTTTGATGCATGGAATGTTTTCAATAGCATTGAACAAAAAGTCAGCTTCTTTAGGATCCTTAATGTATGTATCAATCAATAGAGAATAAGTCTCGGAGTGAATGTTTTCCATCATGATTTGAAAACCATAGAAACATTTCGCTTCAGGTATTTGAACTTCAGCAGAGAAGTTTTCAACTAAATTCTCATTAACAATACCATCAGAAGCAGCAAAAAAAGCTAAGATTCTCGAGATGAAATACCTCTCATTGTCGTTCAATCTATTTTTCCAGTCGTGAAGATCTTTGCCTAAGTCAATTTCTTCTGCTGTCCAGAAAGATGCTTCAGCTTTCTTATACATTTGCCAAATTTCATGATATTTGATAGGGAACAAGACGAAGCGGCGAGTATTCTCGATCAATAAAGGCTCTTCTTTCTCTAAAGAATGTAACTCATGGCGGTGGGCCTTATGTTGAGTCAAAAAAGCTTTGTGCTTTCTATTGATTTCTTCATTCTCTTCTGCGATCTTTTTGGCGTCGAAAACAGGATCCACCAAGGCATTTTTACCAACAGCTACTGTTTGAGAATCATCCTTCTCTTTAGCCTCTGCGGCCAATTTATCAGTTAAAGATTTACCCTTAGCGTTAGCCATATCTAAATCTGATATTTTACCGGTTAATCCGTTAGTTGGTGTTTGTTGAATTGACATTGATGCTATTGATGTGTTGAGGTCAGTGTTGGATCTCTATTTTCTTCAAAAGCTAATGCTTAAAGAGTATATGCTATCTATGGACAGAGGATCCTTCTCTATTTATACGCTCTCGAAAAAAGAAAGAGCTCCCGATGACGGATATTAGTATGTTTGTTTATACTACCTAATGTTGTTGCAACGGCAAGAGGATTTCTTGTTGAGAGCGTTCCAAACGCGATTTTTTTTTAGTTGCTCCACCAAATAGATCATATGCACACCGAGCTTCCTGATTGTTAGAATTACTTAGACTTAGAAGGTAAGTATATAAGCTCTGAGATCAGGGTATTCAAGCATATATCTTTTTCCCATAAAAGCCTATGATCCTAAAGCTTGTAATGATCATACTACCCTACTTACGAATACTGCAACTCACTAACCTGGCACTGAATTATTAATTCGTGTTTACTCTTGTCTATAAAGGGAGTACGCGTGCAGAAACGTGAAATTCCAGACGTGTACGTGAAAATACATTAGACGTGTAATTCGTAGACGTGAAGACGGACTGCATCAGACAAGGTTTTCTTTAGCCACAATAGTTTATCAAAAGCCATAAAGGTCGGGGTTCGTACCCCTGTAGGAATCAAATTCAGTTAGATATATATCTTAACCACGTTTGAAATTATAAAGAATCTACTAAATTCATACATAAAACACGAGTAGTAATACATTGTGACATTTTAGTCAAGACATGAGCTAAGTGCCAGTCTATAAACTTACCTAATAAAAATAAAAAAGTGACGCTAAAGTAGTTCTGAGAGAAGACAAAGCGGAGCGAACTACTCATTCATCCTCATTTAGCGTCAAGTTAACAAATGTAGAGTACGGATGGTTGTGATCTAACGTCAGAGTCCGATCAATCGATGGCAATGGTTTGTCTGTGTTCAAAGAATTAAATTTAGAATCAAAAGATCGGGGCAACTTTTTCTCACCGCGTCCCAAATCTATAGGTTCCCCAAGACCTGGTACTTGAAAATTGTATAAACTATTCAGTGGACTCATAGCCGAGTCACTAAAATTTTCAAATTCATAACCATTTGGAGGTAATGGACTAGGAAGGGGAGATTGTCCACCTGATGGAAAATTGATAGAAGGGCTTGATATTTCACCAAAGTTCAAGTCTAATTGACTATACAACGTAGTTATATCACCTCTTCCTTTGTAAGCTCCTAGCGAGTATAACTTAGATATTTCAGACTTCAATGCAGTACGCCATTGAAACTTATTCCAATTATCATATTGAGCCGTTTTCAAGTTATCTCTTACCACTTTCATAGCCTCATCCATTGATAAATATTTATGATGTGGAAGTGAAGGCATGCCAAAGAGCATTGAATTCTCGTTCGTCTTATCACTAACGAGTTGATCTGGTCTGCCATAAAGTTTAAAAGAATCAATAATATGAATGAAATTTCTTATCATGATTTCAATCGCAGAGACCCCAGGATGAGGAATAGGCATTAAATATACGTAATTAGTAACAACGAAATGATTCAAATTTTTCTTGATATACGACGTTACTCCCTTCGCTGACTCTTTTGATGACGGTGCTGGTGAAGATGCCGTGCTGAAAAAAGATGAAGTAGAACTTGAAGATGTACTTCTTGTTCTTCCTCCAGTGGATTGTGATCTATCCAAAGAGGTCAAAGAGGTAAAAGATTCCTCCTTAGAATGCATTTTAAAGGAAAATGATCTTGAAGAGCCTTGGTTGTGGGTATCATTATGAATAAAAAGATGTTCATATTGCTTATTGATATAAATTTCGCCATTCAATTTGAGAATTGAATTGAAATCAATCATGCTTGCAGTTTCTGGGTATACATTGAATACACTGGAAGCATCTGGTATGTATATGATCAAGTTCTTTTTGTTGATTTTATCACTCGTGTATATTTCTATCCGACCCTTCTTTTTAGATTCTGAAGGAATGATAGCCACATAAACTTTTAACCACTTAGAAGAAACTTGGGGCAATCTTAGATTACACCATTCAAATTTAGGGAATCTCTTCTTTGGAAGAAGTAAAATATGAATATCTGATAATTTTGGGCCCTTTAAGGATAACATAACGGCAGTAAATGCTTCATTTAGCGATACATATTCAAAACTTGCTAGCTGAATTGCTGCTATCCATCTTATGTATTCTTCATCAGTAGGAAAGTGTATAAGTAAAGCGTTTTCGTCTTTGAAATCTTGAAATATTTTGATCTTTCTTTCACTCAACAATTCAATGTTGGAGTCTATCAAGTTGATATAATTAGGTTTATACTCATCATTGCCTCCTAAGATTGTATAATCCTCTTTGGAAGATCTCCAAATTGCTAATTCATTTCCAGTCAATTTAGCGTCAACAGTCAACCAGATTCTTTGATTAGCTTCATCGAAAGCCGGGACTTCAAGGGATCCAACTGCATAAGTAGTAAGTTTATGAGCTAATATCAAATTCACAACGGGTGCCAACTCTTTAGGTAGACTGTCAGTTATTTCCTTGTTTTGCAAGAGTAACGACTTCATGTTAATGTTATTGATGTTCGGATCAGAGCCTGATGGGGATGAATATAACCTCAGCCGTCTAACCAAGGATGATGGGGTTGCCTTTACTTTATCCGATAATGTTCTCTTGTGAATAGAAGAATGTGTCGAAGAAGTTTCCAATTTTAAAGACATTGACCGATAAGCATTCGGAGAACTTGGCACGCTCTCTGAGTAGTTTGAGCTGTCTTCCGAAGAGTTCTTCGCCCCGCTCGTCCTTGAACCCATAGTTTGAGGCGGAGTTAGTTGTTCTGTCAGTTTGTACGCTGGTGGTGGCGACAAGCTAAGCTTCTTGGGGAGCTCGGCAGGCGACGTGCCAATTGTCTGGGCCGACCTCCTTTTCTTGGGTGAGAGTAGCGCAAGTGGCATAGCAGACCCTTGAAGTACGTTTGTGTGTTAGAAACAGCAAAAATATTATATAGGAAGAAGCTTATTCTTTTATTTAAAACCTACTGCCAAGTGACTGATAGGTTTCAACGGATATTTCTTGTTAGGCTTAGATGCCGTATCGTATTTGTAATTTGGCAGAGCTAAGAGCGAGAAAAAAAAACTTAGCAACCTAAGCAACCGCAATCTACGATGGAAGGAATGAGCGAGCATCTCAATGCTGCGAAGCAACATATTGATGCTACCATATTTCAGGAACACATTTAATGGCAGTGCTTTGGAAAATAGAGGTGTGTGATGAAGCCTATATTGTAGTGTTCGTACTGTGGATTAGATACCCGTAACAAGCCTTTGCGGGCTCTAACATAATAATGGCACAAAAATCGCTTCAAAGGTACATGAGTTGTGTTCGCAGTTTCCTGTACGATACTGAACGAAGAAGCATTTATCTGCTTAGACTTTTAAGGCAACTAGATGAAGCATCTCCAACTGCTCCAACGTTAACACCGAATAGTATGCTCTGTAGCCAGAGGCTTGAGAACGTTTTACTCGTTGAACGGATTGTAGCCGGCTTAGTCGCGCGATAATCTGTCGTATCCGATTTTCTCTACGCTGTCAGAACCGAGCCTATTGTTTCCGCGATCGGTGAAATAGATACTAACATAGCCATGACAGCTTTCGTACTTTTAGTGCAACAAGGTGACAATTAGTATGAGCCGCCAGCAAGCGTTCAATAATTTCTAGGGACCTGCGCCTCATTAGTAACTTAAAGCGCCCATCAAGAATAGAGCTTTAAGATCCTTTTGTGACGGTTCCTGAGATTAATCTTAGTTGCGGAACGGACCCCCTGCGTGGGAGATTCTGAGCTCACGGCCTTCTATGTCACTATTGGCGACCAACTGCAATCCGACATATAATTTATAATACGGATCCGATGGCTCATGGGGTGACTCGACTCGAGTCTCTCTCCAGGTCTGCAGAATATAGACAGCTAATCCTACGCGGCAGAGCATTGAGATGTCCTTCCTTGATAACCTCGCAGTTCCTAAAAATTTGCAAGAACCTAAATTCGACTTTTTAGTTGATTCCTTGTTTTCCAGACTAGATGGCGTACGTAAGGATAATCTAGGACAATTTAGGAACATCACTTCCAAGAAGGTACACATTGTAAAATCATTTGTGGATAACTTTAAAACTCATATTGGTGACGATGTATTTCCCAGTTCAAGGTTAATATTCCCGAACAAGGATAAGAGGCTATATTTTATCAGAGATGTGACGTTGGCAAGACTAATTATTAAAATATTTAATATTCCTCGAAACTCTGAAGACTACAATGTGTTATTCAACTGGAAACGAAGTTATCATACAGCTAAAGGTTTCAATAGCAATAAAAGATATTTGAGGAATTTACCTTTAATCATTGCACGCATTATATCTAATCGCCGTTTAGATGTCAATCGATCCGAAAGGAAAGTAACTGTCAAGGAATTGAATGAGATGTTGGACAAGCTCACAAACGCCTCAAAAAGTTCTGAGCAAATTATCTTATTGGGTCCGCTATTAAAGTCAATGACAGTGGAAGATATCCGATGGCTCCTTGCAATTATTCTTAAGGTCTCAATATTAAACATTTTTGAGCCTATTTTTTTCGATTCCTGGCATCCCGACGGAGCGAGATTATTCAGAGTTTGCAATAGTTTAGAAAAGACGTTTAGATATCTTTCTGACCCCAATAGAAGATTGAATGAAGACCAATTGGTAGTGCATCCATTCTTACCATTTTTGCCGCAGCTTTCGCATAAACTCTTCATAAGCTATGACCAACTCTCTAAGAAAATGAAGACTAGATTTCCCATGAATAATCTGCTAATGAAGGAATATAACGCACTTGATCTAGAAAACAAATTTATTATAGAAGAAAAAATGGACGGTGATAGAATTCTATTACATATGAAGAACAATAAATTCAAGTTTTTTTCTAGAAGGCTCAAGGATTACACTTTATTGTACGGAGAAAACTTCCACATTGGATCGTTAACTAAATATTTATCCAACGCCTTCGAACCTGGAGTGCGAAGTATAATATTAGATGGTGAAATGGTTACTTGGGACTTTAAGAGGAACGTCATATTACCCTTTGGTACCTTAAGGGCTGCAGCGATTCAAGAGGCGGTAAAGAGTTTTAATACTTCTGATCAGTACTTTGAGCAGTCATCGTATCCCTTTTTTATTGTATTTGATATAATCCATTTAAATGGTAAAAATTTGACATCTATGCCTTTATTTTATAGGAAGGAATTACTCAAGAGATTAATTAATCCAGTTCCCCATCGTCTTGAAATATTGGATGTTTATTATGCATCTACACCCAGTGATATAAGGGCAGCCATCAAGAAAATAGTCAGTCTGAGATGCGAAGGAATTATGGTCAAACATATTCAACTGAAGTACCATATAAACAATCGAAGCCACAATTGGATCAAGATAAAACCAGAATATTTAGAACAATTTGGCGAAAACTTAGATCTCACTGTAATTGGCAAAGAACCTGGTATTAAGAATTCCTACATGGTAGCTTTGAAAGATAGCAATGGGGTATTTCGTAGCTTTAGCATGGTCGCGAACGGATTTACAGAGTACGACTATGATAAAATTGAGAGAATGACCCATAATAAATGGCGTAGCTTCAAGGAATTTAAGCTTCCACCCACGCTAAAATTTGGCACGAAGAGACCCTCGTATTGGATTCATCCACATGAGTCGTTCGTCCTTGAGATTAAGGCAAGATCAATTGACTCAAGTTATGATACGACTTACGCCGTTGGATCAAGTTTGCATAATATTTATTGTAGGAGTATTAGAGAAGATAAATCACCAGATGATTGCATAACTTTTGAGGAATATAACAATATGAGAGCGAAGTATTCTAAAAATGTGACGAAGTCTCAGACTATAAATAAAAGAAGAAGACTCCAAGCCTCATTTGATGAGAATGTGTCCATGACATCTACTTCACTCAAAGTCGAGTCAGACTTGTTTTCAAGCTTTAGTTTTGTTATCTTGACAGATAAAGTTACGAAAGATGGAGAAAGGATTCCTATAGCTGAACTAAAAAAGCTTGTAAAAAGTTTTCAAGGTGAGGTTATTAGGTATCCATCTGAGGACACTGGGAAGCAAATCGTGATTATTTGTCAATTTTTCTTGCCTGTGGCGGAAGTCTACCTTAAAAATGGATACGACCTCGTAATGCCAGACTGGATTTTCGAGTGCATAAGAAGAAACGCTATAGTTGAGCTAGAACCAGTACTTCTCTTTAAATCCAAAACTTTAGGGTATTTTGACAATTCGCGAATCGATAAATACGGAGACAGTTGGATAGTGCATACCAATAACCTAAACAATTTGCATTTTTCTAATTCCTTGGGGTATAGAGAGATCTACGAAGCTAAACAAGAGGCGAAAAGTGATTTTGTGAAGTATAATATAAAGGTGCCCTTAAGGTTTTTATTTGATTCTATTGAATTTTTTGTGGTTCTGTTGAATGCCGACAAATCTGCGGCCAAATATTTGAAAGAAAAGATAGAGAGATTTGGAGGTAAAATCACACAGAATCTCAAAAGCTGCACATTTGTTGTCGTCCCCCAATTTACATATACAAGTGCGGACTTACGAGAGGATATTGTCACAAGGGTCAATGAAATTTCTATCTTCTTTGCACAAGAACTAGAATTCAATGACGTAGATCCCGAAACGACTGGGATAGTGCTAGAGGGTTTTATAGATGCATCTATTAAGTTTGAAACTTTGGTTGATGTTAACGATTTTAAATTTGTGTAAATTAATAGTTCATGCTTTGAGATCAGAACCATGGTATTGAATATGTAGCTAATCGGCGTGCCGTTAATTGTAGCCGTCGATGTAAATGTGACACTGTACACAGGATTTCAATTTTTGTTACTCAAAGCAACCCATGATCATCACCGATGGTTGATCTTGTGTTTCATATCGGTGTTCTCCGCGTCGCACCCCAATTAAGAACTATACATGTAGTGTTCCTAATATTGCTAAGTGTAACTAGGCGCTGTCCTCTGATTGAGACTAAGATGTGTTCAAATGTAGCAGCCTATACCCTTAGTACACATATTTTGACTCAAAAATTGCCCAAGCTCGAAACCAGTTACAAAGTATCTGAGCTCTTCAAGTTGGCTGAGGGGGACATTCAGGGTAGCTTGCTAGATCACTGTCGATTTGTCCTCAAGGAGTTCCACTGGCAAACTATTGATGTCATTGCCTGTTCATGTGTTAAGTGCAGACCACATTAAGTTGCTTCAGATTAATGTCATATGTTCCTGAGTGTTCAAACCACTTAAATAAAGCTATAAAGTTATAACAATCTGTCTTATTTATTTACTTACACATTTTGAAGTGCTTGATTGATCTTACACGCGTCAACAACACAGGAATCACCAGTTCTGTGATCTGAGATAGGCAAATCACACAGAAAGAGCTTATCGCGCATCCGAATTTCTCAGGTGCACCGGTTTCACTCTCTTTAAATTATAAATACACAGAGTGTTGCAAAGTGACATTTTCTAATATTACATAGAAGAGCTTGAAAGAAAGATGGTGGAAGTTGATTATCTCAATCTTCCTCATAAGATAACACCCAAATTGGGCTGGGCGACTGCAATTGCGAGTCTAGGTACGTTGCAATTTGGATTTCACTTAGCTGAATTAAATGGACCAGGAGAAATCTTATCTTGCAAATCGTTTAAAAAAGGACCGCTAGAGAATTATACAGATACTTTTTGGGGTCAATATAAATTTCAGGAATGTATTCCTATGGATGGTTCTAGTAGTATAGCAATAATTACAACTTTGTTCGCAGTGGGTGGACTTTTATCATCTATCATTATAGGATCGAAGAACATATCAAATGAGTTCGGGAGAAAAGTGATATGTTTTGCGAATGCCGCTTTGTTTTTGTTAGGATCAATGATGATGGCACTCGCAAATTCTTACTGGCTCTTTTGCTTGGGTAGACTTTTGAATGGTTTTGCAGGTGGTGCAGCAATGTTCATTACCCCAATATTAGTAAATGAGATTACACCCACTAGCCAGCGGGGGTTTTTAGGTTCTTTATTGCAATTAGCAGTTGCCATAGGTATCTTTTTGGCACAATTTGTATCTTATTTTTGGTCCAACAACCAACAATGGAGATACATTTTTGTATTTTCTGCTTCGCTAGCACTTTTCCAATTCTTTGCACTTTTTACTACGGTGGAATCGCCAAAATGGTTGATTGTTAAACATGGAGATATAAACACTGCTAGAGATATAATGAATGACTTGAGATCAAATCGCTCAAGCATATCTCATGAAATAAATCATTGGCAAAGATTGTCAGCAAATTCCAAGTATGAGGCTAAAGTAGGTGAGACCACTGCTTTATTAGAGTCAGAAGATAGCATATTTTCGGAACCATTGACAACAACTATTTCAAGAAGAGGTTCAATTGACCCTTCGACGGTTTCAACTTTAGACTTTTTCTTGAAATCTTTATACCGCAAAGAACTTTTCGCAGTAATCATTATTATGTCTGCTCAACAGTTAGCTGGAATGAATGCCATAACTTTCTATGGTGTAAAAATTATGGAAAGTGTCACACCACCAGGCACTAATGTCATACTGTTGACTTGTTCATTCTCGTTATGTAATGTTATCAGTCTTCTAGCAATATCACCAGCTATAGACAAGTTAGGTAGAAGACCCCTTCTTCTTTTGTCAGCCTTTGTGATGGGGTTTAGTGCATTCATAATCGCGGTAGGCTTAAATTTCGACTTTGATTATTTGGTTGCATTTGCATGCTTTTTATTTATTTTCGGATACTCCGTAGGTTTTGGTCCAATTCCTTTTATGATGGTATCTGAGCTAGCTCACCATGAGGCAATTGCAGTTGCCCAATCCGTCGGAACTACCATAAACTGGTTCTCGAGTATTCTTATAGCATTTTTGTTCCCAATTTTGCAATCATTGATTGGTGGCAGTGTTTTTTTTATTTTTTTTGCTATATCGGCCATGTATTTCTTGCTAATATGGGTTTGCGTGCCTGAAACCAAGGGTCTGAATGGCTATAATGACGTCTGGAATACTGTATAGAATGCCAAAATACAATTTATAGAGTGCATAATGGCGGATAATGAAATTTCAGGTTAAATGTCCTTTAGGGTACACGAGGAGTTATAAACTAAATGAAATCTCATATTTCCAGCTAACACAATATCTTCAGTAATAAATTTCGATTTATATATATCGTTCTTCATAATTTCCCCTTAACTAAAATAAGTAATTGAGTAAATCTAAAACATGGTCGACTACAAGAGATGGATGAAAGAGGTTGATGACAATACTAAAATCACAAAATTGTCAATTCCAGGAACCCATAACTCAGCGGCCTGCCATACTGCTTTGCCTTCAGTTCAGTGCCAAGGAAAGTCAATCACTGATCAATTGAACCATGGTGTGAGATTTTTGGATATAAGGGTGGGTAAGTTATTTTTGAAGGAGGGTGATGAAGCGAAGGACTTACAGGTTATTCATGGTAAATTCCCTGTCAAGATACCATTTCCCTTGAAGTTAACTGATGCTTTAAAAGAAGTCTACGAGTTTTTGGAACACAATAAGTCAGAAACTGTTATTGTTTCTCTTAAGCAGGAGGGCTCTAATGATTGGAACAATAACAAGGATGAGTTTGGGAACTTGATATGGGATAAGTATATCAACAATCATAAAAATAATTGGTACTTGAACCCACAACTTCCGAAATTGAAGGACACAAGAGGGAAGGCTATACTTTTCCGTAGATTTGGTGTCAACGACGAAAACAAGAGAAAACAATTTGGTTTCGATGCGGCATCTTGGAAATACAATACCACCGAAGATGATCGTGGTAGCTTTGTTGTACAAGATTTCTGTGAGATTCAAAGTGGTGACGATATAAAGAAAAAAGTCAAGTACGTAAAAGATTTAGCGAAGAAAGCAGAGAACTATCTGAAGAACCATGACGACAAGTTATATATAAACTTCACTTCGGGATCCAACTTTTTTGACCACGAATGCTGGCCAGAGAAGGTTGCGGAGGCTATGTCAAAAGGTGGAATCGAAGACGTTTACGCTAAAGGAGTCGGTATAATAGTTTTGGATTACATTGAAAAAAATGACTGGAAATTGTCTAAAGATTTGGTCGACAAAAATTTTAAATAGTTTTATATACTTTATGGATCCGCTTTAAATTTGAGTAAATTTCGCAATATATACATTCCTGCTTGTGCATGATATCGATTATCCGAGCGACGGAAATTTACGTACGAACTATAATTGACCTTTTATTTTAGATTTCCATATATTAAAGGCAAATGTCATGCAGAGAATAGGTCAGCTCGGAGTCAGCCATTGTGGAAAGAAGTATTTAGAGTATTTGAGGTTTCGTTGTATGCCTCGATTATATTCCACGAATGACTCTGATCGACTACTTCCAAATCAACCGACTAAAATTTCAACCTACCCTGACTTTGACAAAGAGAAAGAAAGGAAGCTTCAAGAGATTATAGATTCCTCTAAAGAAAAGCTTCCTGTCTCTGAGGAGCAATTGTCTCTAAAGCCTGACTCTAGCGAAACTTACGTTATGAGAAAAAATAAAGCACGAGGGAGAAAGGGGATTACTCCAGGAACACTGATAACATCGTCGACTAAAAATGAAGCCACTAAAAATTTAAAAGGCATCCAATTAAGAGATGAATCCATGGCATTAAATTGGTTGAGCTCTCATTTGAAAATTGTATATAATAAGTTAAATCTCGCAACCAAGAGTATAAACGAAATTACGGGCTATTCAGCTATTGAAATTTTGAAAAAAGACATAGAGTCAATGGAAGATGAATTGAAATTATCTAAGGTTTCGGTGAAAGAAAGTAAGAAGCTTTATATGGATGCAATTCAAAAAAGGTCACAGTCGCAAAAAGAGATCAATGAGCTATTGACGAGAAGAAACTCTTGGACGTCCCAAGATTTAGAAAGATTTACGGAGCTCTACAAGAATGATCATCTGAATGAGCAAAATGAGCTTTCAGCGCAGCAAGATTTAAACAAAGCAGAGGCAAAAGTTGAGAATGTTCAACTGAAATTGATTCATATGATATTATCAAGGTATCACGAAGAGCAGGTATGGTCAGACAAAATTCGAAGGGCTTCTACCTGGGGTACTTGGGTTCTCATGGGTATCAATGTATTGCTATTTATTGCTGCTACATTTCTTGTAGAACCGTGGAAGCGCCATAAGCTTGTCGGATCATTTGAAGAGAAAGTGAAAGAAGCGTTAACGAATATGTCATCCAAGGAGAAAGAACGAATTTTAAATACTCAAAACCCAGTCGTGCCTAAAGTGGAGCATTCAAATTTACAAGACTCGGCTCGCATTGTTAACTTTCCATTAGATTGGCAAAGGTTGCGAAACTCTCTACTTGCAGCCTACAACTCGTTTGCATTAAATGCTGGGGATACAGTAGAATTTACAAAACTTGACTTCGCTCTTATGTCAACGATAATATCCATAATTTCGTATGGCCTTGGTGCCGCAGTATCATTATACTTAAAGTAGTTGACTGGTGAATACTCTATAATTCATTGATATGCAGGTCTCAAAGTAGTCGTGCTTCAGACGTAATTTCATCGATCTGTTTAGTTGCCACTCAATACGATCATATAGATACACAAAGACTTACTATAATCTTTTCCGTAGTAACAAGATTAGCATATTTCCATTGAATCAAAAGACAATACATTTAAGTCATTTCATATTATAGGAATAATAATGGAGGAACTTGGCATAGAAAGTCCAGCGTCAGTTCAGACGTCATCAATTTACGGCAAGACTACTAAATTTACGGGTCATCAAGACGAAGGATCAGATGTCTATCTAAAGCTTAAAAAATTACAGAAGGAGCTAAAATTATTGCGATTACAAGAAGATTATATCAAGGATGAACAGCGCCACTTGAAAAGGGAACTCATACGTGCTCAAGAAGAAGTGAAAAGAATCAAGTCCGTACCATTAGTCATTGGCCAATTCTTGGAACCCATTGATGAAAGTACTGGTATTGTATCATCTACAACTGGCTCTAACTATGTTGTTCGTATCTTGTCAACTTTGGATCGCGAATTATTGAAACCATCTTCGTCAGTTGCCTTACACCGTCATTCCAATGCGTTAGTTGATATATTACCTCCTGAAGCAGATTCATCTATATCTATTGTTAGTGATGACAAAAAACCTGATGTAACATATGCTGATGTCGGTGGTTTGGATATGCAGAAGCAGGAAATCAGGGAGGCTGTGGAGCTACCTTTGACTCAAGGGGATTTGTACTCTCAAATTGGTATAGACCCTCCAAGAGGGGTATTATTGTATGGTCCACCAGGAACAGGAAAGACAATGCTAGTCAAAGCAGTTGCAAATTCAACTACTGCATCTTTTATAAGAATCAATGGCTCAGAATTTGTTCAGAAATATCTAGGAGAAGGACCTAGAATGGTGAGAGATGTGTTTAGACTTGCGAGGGAAAATTCACCTGCCATAATATTTATTGATGAAATCGATGCTATTGCCACTAAAAGATTTGATGCTCAAACGGGTGCTGATAGAGAAGTTCAAAGAATTTTGTTAGAATTACTTAACCAAATGGATGGGTTTGACCAGACGTCGACTGTGAAAGTAATAATGGCAACGAATAGGGCAGATACTTTAGATCCTGCATTATTACGGCCCGGTAGATTAGATAGAAAGATTGAGTTTCCTTCTTTGAAAGATAGGAGAGAAAGAAGATTGATCTTTTCGACTATTGCTTCTAAGATGGCATTAGCTCCGGAAGTTGACTTAGATTCATTGATTTTAAGGAATGCACCATTGTCAGGTGCAGTAATTGCAGCAATAATGCAAGAGGCTGGTCTCAGGGCTGTTCGAAAGAATAGATACATGATTCTTCAAAGCGATTTGGAAGAGGCATACACTGCACAAGTAAAGACAGGTAGTGAGCAAGATAAGTTCGAATTTTATAAATAAGAAGGTCCTTATAAATACAAATATTCATTGTATAATAATACATAGAGTCAAGCCCCCCCCTTCATCAACATATTTGATCAAAGGAGCTCATAAATACTTAGACCTGGTTTAAATGTCTCAGCTATGGCTATATTAATATGATCTAAATCTAAATGGTACGCATAGTGCCAAATCTCATTCGCATTTAATTGATGCTTTAATTCTAAATTGAATGACGATGTAGGAGTCACCAAAAACACACGACGAAAGCCCGCCTTTCTACTGTTTGAGATCAATTTGAGAAGCAGTCCTTTTTCCATTCCCATTCCATCAATCAACTCATTTTTTTGATTCTCTGACAGTACAGAATCAAAAGATAAATTTGACAAAGATTTAACCTCAACAGTGTTGTAGAGATCTCCCAAAATCCAAGCTGGTGGTGAATATGTTCTCCACCAGATTTGAGCCGTTTTAACCTCATGCAGTTTGATCAATGATTGATGAAAGTAATCAAGAGCAGGTATAACACCTCCTTGATGATATGTGCCCATGAGAATCGCTAATATGATATTGAAAACATACCACGCATTCAAGATGAATTTGAAGATGGATGATGATTTTATATCGCTTTCATTTGAATCTGATTGGAAGCTTCTTAAATCAAAGCAAGAACACAATAAAGGTAAAATAGGCATTAAAAATCTGAGTTCTTGGTGCGGAAAAATCGATAAAGATAGACATCCACCTAGAGCACTCAAGAAAGGTATGGTCTTCCAATATCTATTCCGAAACCTATAAAATAGCAAGAATAATCCGGGACCCAAAATCTGAGGTACATTAATTAGCACATGTTGATATCGAGGATGCAAACCATGAGTAGACAAATTCTCAATCTTGGAGTTATATATAAAATTGTTAAGCGGTGTCAAAATATAAGATTGAAAGCTGAAAGGATTCAGTATAACGCTAGTTAATTTGATTCCATATGACACTGTATCGATCAACACAAAGATATAGGATACTGAAAGAAAGCCAAGAACACACCAGACCGCATCAAACATATTTGACCATAGGTTCACCAATAGGAAGTAAGACGGAAAAATAATGAAGGCAGGAAAAGTGATTCTGTTAAAGATACCAATTGACAAAAGCACGCCAAAAAAAAAATGATTCTTTCGGGAACGCAGTCTGATTTCTTTCAGTTCAGTAATTTGCCTTAAATCATCGAGAATAACCAAGCTCAATAAAACCAACCAAGTTTCGATAGTATTGGAGAAGCAGTGCGATTGGAATACTAAAGTAATATATGAAGTCAGCGTAAAAAAGAGGGCCTTTATTCTCTCGGGCTTATTTGGTAGAAGATACCATAGACATGAATCGCATATTAGAGTGCCTATGATAGCAAACTGAAGTCTGATTATATACCAAATCTGAATTGGTGATAAATCAATTCCCAGAAATTTAATAAGATATAGCATTGGACTATAAAATAAGTATAATGGTGCAAAACTTCTTGAAGCTGCCTCTTGTGAAAATTCCCATGGTACGATTGTATTATAGTTTAATATTTTATTTGTCAATACTTCGAAATTTTGAAAATGCTCGTCAGGATGAATATATGAGTTTGATAATGCAAAGACTACCTTCAATGGTATAGTTGCTAAGTATACCAAACGCCAAGGGACCTCAAGCATTATAAATGTACATTGGGCTTCAAGATAAACATCTATATTAAATTGTGAGAGTATTCTAATGATATATAAAATGGACCGGTATATAATATTAAAATGTAATGAGCACAGCCAAATTTACAGACATGCATCTGGCTGACAATTGACCTAATTAAAGATTATCAGACGCCTCTTCGCCATCATCCAGACTATTGAATCTATCCTCAATCTCTATACTTGAGTGACCAGAAGTATTATCATTCTCAAAGAGCTGCTCGTCTTCCATTTCTTCAATGTATTCTACATCACTATCAAACTCATCGCCCAGAGATTCGAATCGAGGACTCAATATTTCATGTTCTAATTCCTTTTGCTTATAAAGCATGCCTAGTCTACCTTGGAGCTCAAGTAATCTAGGCAAAGTGGTAGCTTTTTTATTTAGTATTGCATGTAAATTAACAAGCTGACTGCTTAGGCGAGGAACCGTTGCAAGATACCCTCCATGTATAATTATGATCCATTTCAACCAGTAATTCAATTGGTCGAATTTTGAGCTCTGCCTTATAATTTTCTCAGATAATCTATCTAATAAGATAACAACCAAAGAAGGGTCAAGTCGGGTTATAGTCTCGCAAATTACTTGCGAGTCCCTATTACTCAAAACGCTTTCTAATAATGTATTATCGTCGTTTTTTAGAGACTGCGAGAGAACCACAGCTAAAGAAGTAATTATGCTCCCACCTTTCTTCTTTTGTCGCTTCAAAGACTGACTCTTTTGCCCTGCATTTAATTTTTCTAACTTCTCAGCTAACGTTTCGTCTTGATCATCGTCATCGATATCCCTAAGAGAGCCTCCCTCCGTGATTATGGCATTACCTTCATTATAATGTTTTGTCGCAGAAATATCATGTCCATATAAAGAATTTTTGGTTATTTTGGTGTTTGGTCTCTTCTTCTCCATAATTATATCCTCAGTAAGTGAACAGTGTCCGTAATGGTCTATCCATGTCATACTATCAAAATACGGCATGTCAGGTCCCTCCATCCACGAAAAAAGTATACTGTCATCTTTGATAGATACGGAAATAATTCTTAAATTTGAATCAGAAGGATTTTTGATCTGGTCTGCTGGTCTAGTAAGTCGAATATTACACTCTGGAATTCGAGACTGGACGTCAACCATCTGCTTTCTTTTCTTCTTAACTCCAGTTTTGGCTGATTCCGATACTTTAGACTCCAATGGATTGTTAAAAATTTCCATACTACCTTCTTCATCAATGGCTACTAAGATTGATCTTCCATCCTTAGATCCTAATGCATAACTTTGGACGCACGCTTGAGATGTGTAGATAGATTTTGTTGCATTCTTTTCTATCGAATACATGTTAATAAATCTATCATTCTTCGCACTGGTTAAAAATAAGTCAGGGTCACTAGGAACAGGAACCAACGTATTAATCGGTTCAATATGACCAGGGAATGATTTTACTCTTTCTTTCGTATCAAGATTAATAAGTTGCAATGAAAATGAACCACCCAAGAGATGTGGCGCATCTCTGTATTTTATTACTGTCAATCTTTCGAAATAAGAAGCAGAATCTTGTAAATCAACGACCTTAAATTTTTGCATTAATTTGAAGCTCAACATGTCCCATTCGTAAATGTTCCCCCCTATATCGCAAGACCAACCTGTTTTGGTAAGTTCTGAGTAGTGAAAATCCAACATTGATGTCTGTTCTGAAGAAAAGAGTTCCGATATGATCTCATTACTCAATGGAGAATACAATATTATAGAACCTTTTGTTAAGCACACTGCTAAAAGATCATTATCTTCATAGCGAATCCAATTAAGGTTGGTGAGTTTACTGGACTTGTCAAGTTTTAGTAATGCATCAAGTGAAGACTGAGATGACGATATCGATACGACTCTCACTTCATGAATATCTAATGAGATACTTCCGTATGCCAAGAAACTTTTAGAGCCATCAAATCTTGAGCATAGTATAGAATCAGATGAATTCATTCTAGTGCCAATATGTAACGCTTATTATGATCTTTAACAAGAATTAGGAGAAATTATCCACAGCGGCCCTCTAGAGATGAGATGTATGTAGGCTAAAAATTTTTTACCATACAAAACTGCATTTATACAGGATTTTACTTATATCAGATAACGGAGGAGAATGTGAAACTTTAAAGTACTGCTGAACTAAATCTGAAAGGTGGTGACATAGTCGGATACATTAGGATTCTAACATCGTCTTCTGTTATCTAATCTAGGTCCGAGGGAACGATAGTTGAAGTGAGTTGTGTTATATATGTGCGTGACGACTAGCAATCTGAAGGCTTATGAGTCAATAAAGCGAAGTGCTCTCCAACAATAAATTCAGTACTTTCTGGAACTTCAATGATAGGTGAGTCGAAGATGTCATTTCGTATGTAATTTTTGCAACTCAAGTTTCAATCTACTTATGTATCTTGCCGTGTACATAAAATTATATCTGAGCTTATGAAACTTAAATACAGGTTTTCTAAAAGTAAATAAATAAAATATTTAAGACTTATCAAAGATGAGCGATCTGTCTAATAATTTAAACATGCTGGAAACAGTTGTGAGGATATTCAGAGAGTTGTCATTTAAAAACGATGATACGAAAATAACCCAAAAGACTTTAGAACTTTCATCGGCTTACATCCAATTGTTCGTAAAAGAGGCCATAGTGAGAGCTAACGAAGAACGAATTGCCGAAGGAGATTCACTTCATAAAGTCGACGGTATAGATAACATATACGATGGGAGCAGAAGTAATAAAACCGAAGAAGATGTTGAACAAACTGAACATTTTGATCCTGATGATATATCTGAGCAAGACACGCAGACAAGAATGGCATATGATTCTGATCTTCCTTTAGATAATGATACCTTGGATTCTAGACACTTAGCAAAGGTAGCAGGAATATTAATTCTAGATTTTTAAATTATAAGCAATTATTCAATAGATCTTCAACCTATTGAAAAGACTCCCAATTTTATTATGTTCCAGTAACCAAATTTGAGCTGTTCTTTTGATGTTTCCATTTCTCTCACTTTATCCGGAAGTTCTGATGTAACTGTTATGTACAATGGTACATATATATCCACATTTTGTGCTTTTATATTTTTTGAGAAAGTAGCAGTAAAGTTTAACGGGATCAGACACCAATCATTGACCCCAGACTTTATAGCTGCTTCCCTTCTCAACGAAATCTCTGAACGAGATATCATTGTTTTTTTAGTTAGAAACGAAGTAGGAATAGACTTTATAAGGTCTTTGAGATTATGTGACGGACCCAACGAAACTTCAGTTGCCAGAATATAAATGTCAGCTTGAATATCTGCGGAAGATATGAAAGATTTTCCTAGTTTCGAGATATATGAAAGTTTTATATCAGCCTTTTCGCTTAAGGGGTTAGTCAAGCTAATAAGAAATGTATAAGAAACCCCAGGCTCTAACATCCTATCAGGTTCTTCATCATCAGGATTTGACAAATGCAAAGTAGGTAAGAAATCAACAGCATTCCATTTGACATCATATTTTATTGTATCTACATTGGGTGTTAATATATTGTTATTACACATCAAACATTTCAACGATTTCTTGGGAATTAAAGTTGTTGCTATCGGATATAGAATTGATGAATCATTGCTGATGTTGCCGTTTTTGCATCTTTGTTTAACATTCATGAAATCGCTCATTTTGTCCTTAATGGCCACTTGAGATGCCTTACTGAAATCCTCCGTAGGATTTATAGCAACCAGTTCATTCTTGTTAACACTATCTTGAAGATGTGTCGTCGGGTTAAATTTTGACACTTTCTTGATACCCATGATCTCTAGCTTGTTAATTATATCTGGTGATAAAGCGTAGTCATTTTGGTTTATCACATTTAATTTTTCTCTATTGATCATATTGTTATAAATATCATTAAACATATTCGTTGAACTATCGTTTTTTTGCTTGTCCTCTTTGACTATGGTAAATACCGGTCTCGGTTTCAATACTGGTTCGGATGAGTAATTGTATTTGCAGTAGACGCAATTGAAGTTAAAGAATTTCGCTTCCCTTTGGTTAAGCATATGAGGAAGGACAGTGACGGAAAGCTTAGAAGAACATTTTGGGCAATTGAAGCAGCTTTTCATGCAATGGGATTCATTCGAGGAATAAACGGATAGGCATGATGGACAGAATTTGCTTTCTACATGTATGGCACAACATTCCTCACATTTCACTGCTTGACAAGATGGACAAAAGTATAAATATGATAAATGTTTCAGGAAATGAGGATTAAGATCCTCACCAGTTTTGCAGTGACATGGACATAGGATATTGGACTCATTGAAGATTTTAGACATTGAGATTTATACATTCCAATTGAATAGCACAAGCCTACGGATATCACATAAAACTATAAAATTATTCGCACAATTCCAAATACCTTTTCATGTTACGCGGCGCATCTGTTATCTAGAAGATCCGACGTGACATATTGCCTATTTGAAATAAAGATATATTACGAATACAAATGGCCGGTATGTCGTCATCTTTAGGAAGAATTACATATGATTTCACAGGTGGAGTAATATGTAGTTTATATATATTATTAATTAATAGCCAACATCTCTATTAATATTATTAGCCACTAAATCGCAAAAGACTGTGCAAGTCAAATATGATCACATGAAGTCATCATCATCGAAATCATCGTACTTATCATCATAGTCGAAATCCTTTTTGTAAGTATCTACGTTAGTCTGAACCGCAGGCTTTGCCTTCTTCTTACCAGCACCACCTGTGGCAGTTCCCCCAGCCTTCTTTAATCTGGCTTGCCTTTCCAACTTTTCTTTTTCCTTCATGACAACATTTAAAGTAGACACAACCTTTCTAAGGCTCTCGAGAGATAAAGGCTGTGAAAGATCTCTAATTAAATCAACTGCTAACCCAGAACTGTAGTTCAAAGGAGAATCCTTAGCTAAGTTTGTAAGAGTTGGAGCAAGGATTTTTCTAAGCTTTTCATACTCTGCTTTACTAGTAGGCTGGAATAAGGGATGTGTTTCAAGCGGCGTATCTTGGGTCAAAACGAGTTGAGGTCTTTGTGCTGCTGCTGCTGCTGCTGCCTTGGCTGCCCTTTCTCTCGGATGCTCATTAATATCCACATCATCGGCGACGCCTAGTCCTCCAAACAAGTCTGCTGCATTGTTCAAATCTGCTTCAAGTTGGGCTTTCTTCAATATTTCTTGTCTGGTTTTTTCATCAAGCGTGTCAATTTCCATAAGTGGAATGTCTCCCTTCTTCTTTGCCAACTTTTTAGCTTTCTGCTCCTCTTGTTTTTTTCTCAAAGCTTCCTTTTCTGCTTTCTTTTTTTCTTCTTCTTCTTTCTTCTTTTTGGCTACTTCTTCCTCGTCGATATCCCATGACTCCAACAATGGATCGTCGTTTTCTTCATCCTCCCAAGAAGCCGCGGCGCCATTGTTGTTAGCAGTTACATCAAATTCATCATCGTCCCAGGACATGTTGAGCGTCTTGTTCGACTTTTAATTAGCTATTTTAAGAAAATAATATTAAGATTATCTTTTAAAGGTGTAATTTTTTAAATTTTTTTTTTTTTTGCTTTTCCTTTGTCGCATACTTTAGAATGCACTAGAGAAGAAGTAACTAAATATATGTTGAACACTGAAAATAACTTAACGCACTAAATTTATGATTAACTTCTCAAGCAATATCCTGACTCCTTTTCTTCTAATCGTCAATTAATTTCTTGGAAGCCTTTAAATGCCCGCAGAAGACGGAGAGGCAGTATCTGCTATATCGGAACTTTCAGAATTTGTAAAATGGACAAATAAAAGTGCTTTCAAATATCATAGCTGTTTGTCTATTGAAAAAACTCCTGAGAAAGGAATTGGATTATTTTTTGATATAAATCAACACTTGGAAAATGACTTGGAAATTTTAAGAGTTCCAAAGAAGTTCACTTTCGATTATCACAGTCTATTGGAGATATTGGACAACCTCAAGAAATACGATGCTCATAAGGATGATTCGGAGATGAGGGAGTCTGCAGTTTTAGTAGAGCTCTTGAAAGCCTGTGAACCTGCTAATGAGACCGAAATTTTGATATGTTATTTTTGGGGCTTTAGATTTCTTTACGAGTTTAAAAAGAAAAATACTACATATTTCGTCGACTCACCTCTTCGAATATTTGACAAGTATCTTGAAATATTGTGCTTGACACAAACAACAGCATACCCTCCCACTAACTTCTATTCATCAGATAAGTTTCTTCAGAAGCTTGTTAAAAACGCAAAAAAACTGAAAATAAAGTATTCAAACGTATCAGATACCCTAAATGCTTTAAAGTTTTCAGAATTAGTCTCTTTTGATATGTTCTACCAAATTGAATCAGCAGTCAAATCTCGCACGCTAGAAATACCCAGTAAAAGTGAAGACGTTGATGACAATGAAGATGATTATTTTGTCAATGTTACATTGGTACCAGTATTAGATTTTGCAAATCATAGCCATCATAGTAATGCATATTTTGATGTTGATATATATTCTGGTGACATCTTGTTGAAGTTAAAGCCAACAAACATCATAGGAAAACTCGAAGTGACAATTTCATACTCGGAGATCGAGAGCATTCAACATTTCGTTGATACATATGGCTTCATTCCACAACTTAGCGATTACGATTTTCAGTTGTTTGAGCTTAATCTTAATCTCACAAATAGCATGAAAGAATTACCCAATGCCAATAAAATATGTAAATGGCTAAGAATTTTACCACAGGTTCAAATTGTACTTAACTCTAAAGCCACTTATTTGGATTTTTTCAACAATCCTTTACCATTACTTTTCATTAAGGGCTTGAGCTATAATAGCAATTGGCAAAACATAGCTATCGATGAGTTCGAACGACTATATGACACTCAAGTTGAAGACGAAAATCGCGATATAATTATGGACTATTTTAAATACCAAGAAGAAGAATGTGATACCATCAATGGTGTTGGTACAATTGGGGTGTATTATAAAAAGGAGCCGTTTCGAGTCGAAACGTTCGGAATATGGAGCGATGAAAATCACAATTTGCTTGATGATCTCAAATGTAAGTGTATTGACCTTGTCTTGGTTGAAGCAGAGCTGCAGAGGATGGATAAAATACAGAGTGAAGCTAAGTCATCCTTTGTTGATTTAGCGAGAGCTTATTTGTCATATAAGTCTAAATTAATGAACAGACTTTTAGAAAGTGATAAGAAGACTTTGGACCTCCCAGTGCAGCTTGCGAAAAGTGAGTGGCAAGATTTTAGAACCTTACCAAGGGAAGTTGACGTTACTTCATTACTTGATTCGCTCAGTCAATAAATATTTCTGAGGAACTTAAAAATCTAAAGTGTATTTCTTGCTTAAAAGAAAAATCACTTAGGTTTGATTCCGTGTTTCGGTAACACGTTTTACTGTCATAAATCTCAGAACCTAGCTTACTCATGACATCTCATATATTATTATGCTAGTTCGATTAATTCAGTTTAGCACGTTTAATTATTTACCGAAAGGTTGGGAAGCCAAGGAATTAAAAGGACGAAAGTTCATTTACAGAGCTAATTGATATTTATGCATAAGTGTGGTAGAGCCAGAATCATCAATTGCGGTACTATCGATTCCTTACCGCGATGGAACCAATAGCTACCTTTTAATGAAACAAATTCAGAGTGAATCATATTTCCACTAGAGTGGCAAATCAAGCTTTCCTAGGCAAAAGTTTTTGAAGTAAGTCATCAAGGGCCCTATTTTCGCAATTAGATGTGGGCATGATGTGCAGTATTTGTAATCGATAGTAGTTTCCAGAACAAATGGTACCGTCGAAAAAGTATATTTAAATAGTGAGAATTCCACCAAAGCACGATATAATTGCGTCACTTAGTACTATAGTATTGAATAAAATCTTTATTCAATAATTAATAATAATATCAATTCTTGAATCTTATAATGGTTGCACCTATTACTTCAAAGCAGGAATTCGCTGATACATTATCCCATGATGGATTAGTTGTTGTTGATTTCTTTGCTACTTGGTGTGGTTCTTGTAAAATAATTGCTCCATTGTTAGACAAATTTTCAAAGGAGTACACTCAGGCTAAGTTTATTAAAGTGGACGTCGACGAATTTGGTGATATTGCACAAGAGTATGAGATTACTGCAATGCCAACGGTTCTTTTCTTCAAAGGTGGAAAGCTTATCAACAAAATTATTGGAGCTAATCCTGCTGCATTGAAGGAGGTCATTGCATCTAATGCTTAGACTATTTAATGGATTTAAATTATTATGTTAGTATTTTTCATAAATAATATATGTATTGATAAATGACTGTTAAAAAGAAAAATAGTTCGAGTATTGACTTGTAGATCGTGAACGGCTAAGAATCTTAACATTTCTCTCTTGACTCATAATTGTAATGTCTACAAAACACTCTTCGCTCTATAGTTTGACTGTTAAACACTAGCTAAAATTGGGCTTATTTTGACTTAAAGTCATTATTTTATGATAAAAAAGTCTAATAAACAAACCCTTTACTCGGAATCACAGAACAGATAGTTGCAAAGCATTTCGAAAACACCATTGGAGTTTTTCTACTTAAGCTTCATTTTTGCAAAGTTATTTCTTTCATTTAGAAATTTCAATGCAAAAGGTGAAAAGCTAAAACTTTCTAGTTCAAAATACTTGATGTATTAAAATGCAATATTTTATTTATATAAAAACCTAAACCAAAAAAAGGAATCGGTCAGGCTAGATTATAACGACTATAATCTAAAAGCCTTTCTATGAACTTTTGTACGATGCTTGATTTGCATAACCCATTCCAGATGTTATTATCCTTTTCATTCAAATATTTTAATAACATATCATAAATCAAATAATACTGGCGCAAATTTTCAACCATTGAAATCCTTTGCTTTCTGAAGTGGTTAACAGTCTCACATACAGGGTCAAACGTCAACTCTATAGAGTCGTTGGCCATCAAAATATTCACAATCGAATCAATCGCGCAGAATGTACCTGTTCTACCGCATCCAGCAGAACAGTGAATAATTGTAGGATAATGCAAAGTCAGATTCTTAATCTCCAGGAGAACATATTTTTTTAAAATTATTATTCTTAACAAGTCGTCGCAATCTAAAATTCCTTGATCTGGCCAAGCGACTACGTGCATTTGAAATACCGTATGGAAAACAATATTATCCATTGATATGTCAAAAACCCTAAAAACCATCTGAGGGTTTACTTTTTCTTCTATCACTAAGGTGACTTTGATTAAATTGTTGTTAGAGACATAGCTTCCAGACCTCCAAAAAGGTGAGCACTTTTTAATTCCATTTTCAAACTCATCGGCTAATGAGACTATAATTGGGCTCATATGGTTGATAACGCACTTCCAAAAATCACCCATAGTTTGTTCGAGAGGACCCTGAGTAGCGATATACTTCAAAAATCCAGATATAGTCTGTGAGTGCTCGGTCAATTGGGGCAACGATTCAATTGGATCAATATAGGATGCATGAATGTAATCACAAAGTTGCTTTTTATTGGCATCATTTAATTTCACCCTTGAATGCTCATAGAGAAGGACATCTTTGTATCTATTTTTGTAACCATACTCTATGCCAGAACTAATAAGAGGAACATCACTTATCTTAGAAATATTGTCGATAGATAGAGCATTGTTTAATCTTTCCTTCTCAGACTTTTCAAGGAGTTTGAAATCTTCATTCAACTTCATGGGATCACTCAAAACAGAATTGATCCAATTAGGAAGGATGGACGAAGAATTTAAATTATTCAACTTAAAAGTACTTATCTTATCAACGCTGGAGCTTTCAATTAGTTCCTCGTTATGTCGAATTTTGAATCCCATCCTTGGAGTATCTGGTAATTTGAAGTTTGACAAAGTCGGCGTAGCCGAAGCTGATTTACACCATATATCTGATTTATAAGAAGGTGGAGGACGCTTCAAGTTCATGAAGTTATATTGAGAAGATTTATCTTTAATATTCAGAAACACTTCAGTTCCGCTTTCAAAAAGTTTAGGAGAGGAGTCCAGAAGTGCTTCCAAACTTGAGCTCAAAACGTAAATTGGAGCTTTCAGATCCCACAAATTAGTATTCAAAAACTTTTTGCAAAAATAATAGATATTCGAAGAGCTGCTAAGGGTATCATAAATCAAAACTCTGCGTGTGTGTTCACTCACTGACAGATTCTCATTAAAAGAGGATTGTACTTCGTTAAATTTAAAAAAACTCGATAGTATTTCTCTTTCACGAATTGGTAATGAATTAATGCATTTTGTTAAGTCGTAGGTTGATCTCTTCAACAACGTCAGAGGTAAACAGGCATTTATCGAGCTCCTTATGTGAGATTTCATATAATCTGCAAATGGCCTGATATCGATGATCAACAAATCCCGGGCATCTGATAGAATATCTGCATTATTGATTAAAACTTCAGCTTCAGAGAGAGAAAGATATCGTGTTTCTAATGGCAAATTAAGAATGGATTCCCTCAAATTTATGTTCGGGGCTGATCCTAACCTCTTCAAAGTTCGCTGATTAAAGTTGGTAGAATTGATATCAGTAGGAGTACTCAAAGAATTTTTATATTTCATAGCCTCTAGGGGAGTGATACCACTGAAACTCGATTGTCTTTCACTCAGAGAAGTGTTATTAAGATCAACACTTCTAAACGAGGCGGCTGATGAAGTTGATAAATTCTTTGTGTGGAAATTAAAGGTGGGCTCAATTGCTGAAGCTGCTTTTGGTATCTCATCTTCATCTTCTTTGAATGAAAGGCTCTTTAGATCTTTTCCTGAGAGAATCAGCCCCTGTGAATTTTGGGCAAAGCTAAGCTTCAAATTTAGCGTGTTCCTTTTGTTCAAATTAGTATCATCTACCAACGTATCAGTTGAGATGGTAGAGTCAGTTCTATCTATTTGCTGCATCAGAAAACTTTCGTCACAAAACGTCAAGTCTGAACTATTTGAATTCTTGTGCGCTGCCATTCCCAAATGATGCCTCCTAAGTCTCAGGCCACCTTCCATCCTTTTATCATCTTTCTTACTCTCCTTTACACTGAAATAGTCTTCCGCAGGACTCCCCATGTTCGTTGATGGAAATGTGAAGCCTGGAGAAACACACACAGTAGGGGAAGAACTCATTCCCTGAATATGATATGCTAGTTCCCTTTTTATGTATATATATTTATTGAAGTCAGAGAGTAGTAATCTTTAATTTTTGAACTTTTAAGCCTAAAGTACCCTGAATATTATAATAATTTCTAACCTTCTTAAATACAATTTTTGACCCTTTATGCCCTTTTAACCAATTTTAAGTATTTGAATATGAGAAGTAAAAGTCGGAAAACACTGACCGTTATCGTGGGTGATGACTTAGCGAAAAATAAAAAAAAAGAGCTTCGCCCTCAACTTGCTTGGTTACTTTGCCTAGAATCAAACGCGCACCCACCCTCAGATGTACTCGTTAGTTACTATTTAAATGTAGCGGGTGGATGCTTAAGTTGCGCTTGTCCTTTGTATGTAAAACTAACATTATTTAAGTCTAGAATGGCTCCACGATTCTAATCTTGTGTATTCCGGTCCTCATGGAAATGGCTACGTAATGTATCTAAAGAACTATAGGAGATTCAATTGTTTCGTCATGACACATATGTGCGATATGCATTTGCCCATGGGTAGAAAGATGTCTCTATTTCCGAGCCCATATGCAGAACGTCTCGTCTCAAAATAGAAATTTATGGTGTCCATGAAGGGGGGATGAAAGCTCGTGGACAACAGCGATTGATTTTGTAAACAGTAATTAAATTACCTCTCCTTCTTGCGTCTTTTAATGTCTTCTAGATGTGGTTGTCGAAGTTTTAATTTTAGCTTTGGGAGAGAGTTCGTCAGAGATGAATTACATGGTGGTTGCTCCGGAGTCGAACTTGAGGATGCAGAGACTGCTTTATCCCCAGGATTACTTACCTGTTCTGCAGTAGAAGGGATATTAATTCCACTTCTAGATATTCTTCTTTTATGATGCTTGACACTTCGCTCTTGCGCTTTTCCGGGGACCACATCCAGGTGGGAATTCAGCGTACCTAAGAAAGACGACCCATCTTTCTCCTCCTCCTCCTCCACTTCCTCCTCTTCCTCGTCCTCAAATAAGTGAGAATTTGAAATATGATTCCTTGCATCATCAATCATTTCTTCATATTCTGCCCTCTCGCATCCACTCTTTATAATTTTTTTCATCAACTCGCTTTCACTTTGAGAGTTCAACAGTTTCTCTTCAACATCTAAAGGCGATATGCTCTTATCCCTGATACTTGTTTGTCCCGCTGATGTATTGGGGTTGCTATGGACCGTATTAAGTGTGTGGCTTAGTCCATCGAAATAAATCTCACTAACGTTTAAATTTTTATTTGGATCCAACGTCTTCTCTTTTAAGTTCTCGATACTCGCTAAACCTTCTTCATCCTGTTTGACGTCGGGCAATATCTCACCACATGCAAGTGCAGCAGCATCTTGACTTGTGTACTCTTTGGAGTGCGCAATCCTGCTATGATTAAGAAAACCTTGAGCTGATGAAAAATTACTTCTCTGGCAGTCTGGGCATGTCAACTTTACTATTACACCATCAGTTCTTCTGTAAAGACATCCAAAGCTCTGCTTTTGAACAGCTGTTATCGAGGGTCTCAAAGACGAAGTTGTTGATCTTGTCCTATAAGAGTGTATGGGCGCCTGACTTACGTCTTCTGAAGATCTGCTTCTTCCATAGCCTATTCCTAATTGCAGAGACTGTGTGTTCAGATCTAAATTTTTCAAGTGTGAATAGTTAATAGACAAAGACTTATTCAATACATTGTGATACTTCAAAGTGAATGCATCGGGCTCATTTTCAAGTTTAGAATTTGAAGGAACCTCGAGAAATTTCCTTAATGTAAGCATTTGGGATTCACATTTTCCAAGTTCTTCTTCCGTCAACCTTAGCTCTCGATGCTTTAAGCGAACCTCTAAATCTATTTGATCTGTTATAATATTGCGTAGCTTTTCCGCTGGCACCAGTTGTAATCTTTCTCTCAAAGTGTCTTTGTCGACTATTACATTATCACTTGAAGGTTCCAGGTTTTGACTTGCTTCTTCGCCGACAGAATCCTCTACCTCTCTCGAGGAATTTCTATCTTTATCGTAAGCATTAATTTCGGGCAGTTTAGATTCGCCGCTGCTCATACTGATATTGACTAATATGAACTGTCTTTTGTTCAGATACCATGATCTTTTGTGATATTCCTAATCATTAAAAAAAGAGGATTTGTTTACATGCGGGACTGTATATATTTTTGACGGCAAATTTTAAAGTCGAGTGATCAAACTCATTTGCAGCTGTAGAAGAGTTAGCAGATTGATTCATAGTTTCAGACTACGAATCATAATCATACTCACTAGAAGATAAGTTTTTAGAAAGGAATTTTCTTTTTCATGGCCTCAAGATTCCATCGTTTTTCCTTGCTTTTATATACCTAATAAATTTAAAGGATCTGGCCCTTTTCCACACAAGGCCAACAATTCTTTTCCTGTAAGAGAACCCCCACAATTATTTCTCCTGACTTTTTCAGTTATTTTCAGAAACTTCACACTACGATTTTCTATTTTTGCCTTTTTGGATTTTGACCTGAAAGAAGAAATTGTCTTCTGTTTCAGACGGTCAGAAACTTTCTTGGCATTCTCTTGTGAAGCGATTACTTTACATCGTGACGCTATAGTCTTAGTTGGCTCTGGTTTTGAGGACTTGTTCTTTGATGGGAACTTCAGAAAAAATTCATCTCTTAGCTCATCCACTACTATGTTGATATCGGAATTGAAAGATTTATTTTCTTTCGTTCGGTTTTGAGAAATTGTGCTTTTTTGTGCTTTTGGTTTTTTTGTTCCAAATTTTGCAGTTTTTATTGATTTCTTTAACAGGACGTCATAATCAGATTTCTTTGTAGGACACTCTATGCTTTGTTCATTTTCTATACTTTCTGATTGTAAGGGATCAAAAGTGACTCGTGATTGCTTTTTACATCCCATCTTACCCTTCAAAGCTGTCATTAAGTTTGAAGAAGTAGGTTCTACGTTTTGATGAACGGCGAAGCCTTGATTATCAGTAAGCGAGTCCTTATGTTTTTCTCTTATCTTCTTTTCAATATATGGTATCTGACTGAGTGGCAACTCCTCTAATTTTAGTCTGAGGGACTTTTTGTATTTAGGCTGGTCAAGCGCCAAACTTACAGAGCTTTCATTACGTATTTCTGGCTCTGCATTCGTTTCCAAAATTGTGTTCTTTAAGGTATTCACCTCATCATTGACGGTATTTATTATTTTCTCCGTCTGAGCACACCTATTTGGACCATCACTAACCAGTTTGCCGGCCGTGTCATCACCTAGTTTTTTTGGATTCATTTTACTTGGATTGCCATTATAGATTCCAGTTGCAGAGACAAAATCAGCATTCCGTATTTCTACCAGATCATGAGCTGCTAATAATGAAGTATGGGGTGTTGAAGTTGCCTTGAAATCGATCCATTCATTTGAATAAAGTTTTGAGCCGTTTTCATCAAATATGGATTCGAGACTTTTCTTAACATTTTGTTTCAAGGAAAGTCTAACTTTTGTTTTACGGCCAACATAGGTATTAGAGTTTGAAATGTCCTTAAGAGGTGACGAGGCAGCGCTTACATATCTTGCTTTCGGTCGTACCTGTAAAGGTTTCGAATTTTCTTAATTTCTCATTAGTATTGAATGGACGTCGAAATACCAGAGGTGAAATTTTTGTCGAAGTAAATCTTACCACTCGCATCTTTAAAGATTTCAATTTTTGTCATTTCTTGTTTCAGTAAGTATTTAATTCTTAAGCTGTTGTTGTTTTGTATGATTTTTGCAACATTTCTTACCAACGTGACATGAACATGACTACAATATATCAAGAGACGACATTCAACGACATTATATGAGTTTACCTTTACAGCCTCTTGTTAAAAACTACTAATACATCAAAGTAAAAAGTGAAAGGAGTACATGTCTGATGATAATATAATATCCCCAGCAGTAGCGGGAATATCTGGTCTTTCTCTATCCCAGGCCACGGTAGCAGGGTTTGGCTATAACCCTTCTTTTGGGACGTCTTCAAACAACATCACATCAGAGAGTTCTAGTATCTTAATGAGTAAAAAAACGATCACTTTAACTCCGACATCTTTCAATTCCATCTACGATAGAAATATAAGCACAAAGAAGGCGGTGGAAATAAACCTATCCTCATTATCTTTCTTATTTTGTGAAATTGTTAGTTTTTCACATAGAAACTCGAAAGGAGTCCAAGACTTAGAGACAAGGCTTAATGGGCTTGGATATCAAATTGGTCAGCGGTTTCTTGAATTAATCAAATTGAGAGAAGGCTTGAAGTATAGTAAAAGAGAAATAAGGATTATTGAAATATTACAATTTATCCATAGCTCCGTATGGAAGTCAATATTCGGAAAGACAGCTAATGAACTAGAAAAATCTCAAGATGTGGATAATGAGTATATGATAATTGATAACGTGCCGTTGATATCAAAATATATAAGTATTCCTAAGGATTATGGAAACTTGAATTGCTCAGCTTTTATTGCCGGTATCATTGAGGGAGCATTGGATTCATCATCTTTTCAAGCTACAGTTACAGCCCACTCCGTCCCCATTGAGGGTCACCCTCTCCGCACAGTGTTTTTGATCAATTTTGATGAGCTGTTGTTAATGAGAGAAGAAATAAGGTTTGAGTAAATGTTTTTTGGGAGTTGTATATAATTAAGTATCACATAAAAAAATCACTTTCTTAAACAGTCACCTTTGAACAAAAACTATACTTTGAAGCTTCTAGAGAAGCGACGAGTAGCCTTAAGTTGCTATTCCATGATATCATATATCAAATGCCAAACACACCTGCATAGAACTGCTTGAATGTCGATTACTTTTTTTTGAAGAATTACAAAGATTTTGATTTTCAAGATATAGCTCGAAGAAGGGTCGAAAAGTATCTAGAAAGGAAGTGTAGTATGGGTATATCCATTAGGCAAGCTACTATTAATGATATCCAGGCGATGCAGAATGCTAATTTGCATAATTTACCTGAGAATTATCAATTGAAATACTATATGTATCATATTCTATCGTGGCCACAGGCAAGTTACGTAGCAATTTCATATGGGGTTCAAGAAAATGGAGAAGACAGTGGTAATCATGGAGAAATTACCGATCCAAAAGGAGACAGTACATATGTTAATAAAAACGAAAAGGTCATCGGTTATGTTCTAGGAAAAATGGAGGATGACCCAGAGGCTGAGGACAAGACACCTCATGGCCACATAACTTCTCTATCCGTCATGAGATCTTACCGAAGATTGGGGATAGCAGAGAAGCTAATGAGACAATCTTTATATGCTATGTGCGAGTCTTTTGACGCTAAGTACGTCTCATTGCATGTTAGAAAATCTAACAGAGCGGCATTGCATTTATACAGAGATTCACTCAAGTTCGAAGTTACTTCTATAGAAAAATCATATTATCAAGATGGAGAAGATGCATATGCCATGAGATTAGATTTGAAAATTGAGGAGCTACTACCATCGACTGCTCAAGATGGCGAGGAGGACGACTTATCGAAAGATCTATTAGAAAATTTGTAGAATTGGGTGTTAAAAGTTAGCAAGAATTATGTAAATATAAATCGTTATAGAATTTTAAATTCGTCAATCAAGCAATATTGTGAAGTGAGAGAACTATATGTGAGTAAATGCAAGACAATATTAAAAACGTTCTTTCATTCTTGATGCAACTGTACGTAAATTACCATACACCTTTCCAGGTGGAGAACCGAGGATTAGAGATACAACTGCTTCCCTGGCCATTCTAATATGTGTGAAACCACCTAAAATATGAATTTTGGAATCTGCAAGAACAATTCTAGTTCTTGTAGCGTTTTCAATAGCAAATTTTGTCCTTCCATCTTTACCGGCTATCCTACCAATAGCTCTAGATAAATGGTCTCCGTTCAAGGTCTTCACGTCCTTAATCTCAAAAGTTTCAATATATAAATCATCTAATCTCAATAAAGCAATTGCATCGTCCACGTCAAACCCAAGAGTAAACGCTTTCACAAAGTCACAACCTTTCTGTAATGCGCCAACATCAGTAGTGTTTTTATTAGTCTTCATCTCTACAGTCTTACTTTTTAAATTCATCCTGATCTGAAGCTTTAGATGATCGACTAACGGGGGATATATTTTAGTCCAATTGTTTTTCAAAGGGGCCATTCTATGTGGTGGTACAGGCACCTTTCGGCTTTCCAATTTGACCTTCATTGAAGATTTTCCTGCTGAAGAAAATTTTGGCTTTCCCGAATCATTTAAAGCTATTCCAGCAACATCTACTGGTTCCCCTTCTAATCCTTGATTACCATCGATGGCATCACCAAGAGGCACTTGTGTAGTGTCCACTAATATTTCATCTTCTTCAACATCTAAGGGTGCATTCTCCAATTCGATCTTACTCAAGTTTTTAACTGCTGTTGGTGCTACCATATCGTGAGTAAGAGTAGAAAGTTCTAGGATATTTAAGCTGACTGTAAGACTTTAAGTTCAAAATGAAAAATCAAAAAAAAAAAAAAAAGAAAAATAAAACTCATCTCGACGTGCACGTGATGAAATAAAAGTTATATTCGCTTTGCAGACGGATACTAAGACATATTGCTAAAGTGAGAATCTGACATGTCTAATAAGTAGGAGTACAGATATCTACTTTTTTAACTTCATTGTTTTGGCCGACCCTTGTATTATCGATTTAAGCTTTTGCTGGTTGCGTTGCAAGTTAGAATCAATCGCGACCGAAATTTTTCTGAGGTTTTTTATTGCACATTAGAGATATTCATAGGTATAGATCATAGCAAGCTACAGCAAATACATTTAACAAAGGCATCAACGAGTGATTATTTTCAAAGTTACAGTATACTAAACATACTATAGAGCTAATATCAGGCTATTCATTTTGAATTTTTTTCAACGCCTCAAAGGCAATATCTGTTGTGCAACATGTTTCTGATTACTGGGAAGGCGCTTGGGTCGAAGAGTATCCGACTTATCACCACTTGGCTGACCAATCCACAGAAGTGCAATAAATGCAGCAGACTTCAGCTTTATAAATTTTTCAGCTCCAAGTCTATTTTACGAATAGATAATAGACAGAGACCGTGGGAACCTATTACTAAAAGGGCACTTCTAGAGAAGGCTAATAATCCTATATCACGGCTTTGGGTTCATTTAAAATGGCCCTTGATGAGAGATAATAGACCGCTATCACTTGACGATATTTCGGCATTTGTATCTTGGCTTGTAATGGGTAATTTACTATGGGTGGGATTAGGCACTACTACTTTCGGGCTAGTTGCAATGTATTCGTTGTATACATACGATAATATCAAGGATGCTTTTAAAAGTTATTTCAAGAATCTTTCAAGTGAAGGGACGAAACCCAAAATTGAAGATGGAATCCTTGGAAAAATGACGAATTCGATTCTTTCTCATGGCTTAGGAATTAATATTGAATTCAAAAAGGGAAACGCATTACCCTCACTAAAAGAAGGCTTACTTACTTTCAATAATCTTTGCATTAGCTCAGTAGAATCAGCGGATACAAGTTTCAACTTTAGTGCTCACATTGAAAGTATGCGTCTTTCCTTGTCTTTCAGTAAGTGGTATGACGGAAAAGGCTTAATCTCAAAATTAGAAATCAACGGAATGAATGTTAAAATGATAAAAAGTTCGAAAGTTGAGTCTATAACTACAGATTATCATGATGTATTACCTCTTCCTTATGGTAGACACAATGATAATATTCACTTTCAATATGACATGGAGGATCATCATAGGGAAGAGTTAGAACTCATGGAAGTGAAAAGAACGAAGCAGAACAAATTTATTAATCCTGACTATGAATTTGGAAATATAAAAATTCTAGATTCCTATCTTGAGGTTCAGGATGACGTTCATAAATATCCATTGAAGATTTCAATATTTAATTGCGAGCTACCAAAGTTAAGAGGGGGTTATCTTCTAGGCGATGTGTTGAATGCCAGTAACGTTACTGGTGCCATAAACGATTCTATGTTCACTATTCATAAACGCCAAAATGTTAGTAACATAGACATGGACCGCAATAAAAGAATCAGATTCAAGCTAGATGGCATAAACATGGCATCCATCAATGGTCCCCATCTGAGATTTAATTGGATCATTGACGGAAAAGCAGAAATAACTGCTGATATTACTCTTCCTGACTTTGGAGTGTTTGAGGAATCTGACTATAGATTGAAGGATGAATATAAAAGGTTGACTAAGGTATGCTCAAACTTGTTTAATGAGTTTTTCAAGATGACATCAAGTGAACAGAATAAAAATGCAGATAATCAAATCCCTGATAAAAGTAACAGCCTCTTAAAAAGTGCGCTAGCAGCAATTTATGAGACATTCACCAATCCTAGCAAAGGGCTTGACTTTGACATTCATAAACCTCTGCAGGAATACGCTATCGTAGATGTAAAAGTTCGACTTTCCAACTTGAAAGCGCTGTTACCAAAGGAACTTCCTACTGCTCAATCTAGTGGAATTCCATATGTATCCTTGTACAACTTGAGGGCATTAATCGCTTTCATTAATGATTACAGAATGCATAACAAGCAACCGATTACAATTAAGACAACAGTGATTGAAAAATTGTTTGATTTGCATAAGTTTGATAATGTTGTTCAAACAAAAATGTTTGACTCGATTGTGAGTGACATTTATGACGAATTGCAGAAGATGGCCAAAATGGACGAAGAACGAATTCTTAATACGAAATCTTCTATGTGGTCACATTCTATTGCAAGTCAAATTTTATTACTTGGTTTAGGTGCCATCGCCTAGACTTGAGAGAAGATAAAAGCTCATATAACCGAGTCTATTCTATGTAACTTATGATTATGAAATGCACGTTGAAATATTAAGCTCATGACTCTTTTTTTCTTTTAATAACAGGGATCAGAAATTTTGCGCCCTTTCTAGCAAGTAAATCTTCCATTAACTCTGGTTCAACCGTCTTAGCCCCAATTCCAAGTAGAGTTCCTTTCTTTCTATTAGCCATTAATGAACCCTTTGCAGCCTTTGAGTCTTTGGCACCTGGCAGCCAACCCATGCCTCTCAAGAGAGCTGCACCGAATTGATCCACGGGAACTTTCTCGTACTCAATAGTATCCTCCTCTGTACCGTATGACAAGGAATTTTTTTCAGAAGTAATTGGTCCCTGGATTGTTAAACCCCTATCTATCAATGAGTCTTCTGATTGTAACAGAAGTCTAGCAGCCTTATCATCAGTCTTTGTCTCTTGAGGATTGATCTTTTCTGTGGAATTCTCAACCAGTGAATGGGGGTTTTCAAATCTATTCAAGCCATAATTCAACTTTTCTATTTGTGGATTTTGAAGTTCAGATATGCTTGGGGCTGATGAGGAATTGTAATTTATTAAAGTTTTGTTTAGCTTATCAGGTTTTATGATTAAAAGCTGCTCTTTTTCTTCAGAAATTTGTTCAAATGAATCTATTGGGTTTATGATGTCTTCATCGCTATCTGTTGATTGGCCATCCAAAGCATTCTTATGATGGTACGACTTACGTTTAGGAGTAGCACTAATGTGGATACCGTTAGTTTTTTTAGGTTTATGCAGCGGTTTTGTTACACCATCCGCTTTCAACTTAATTTGAAAGCCAGCCATTAAGATGCCATCATTTGAATAAAACTAAAGTTTTTGGGGCTCATCTCGGTGTAATTTACTCAAACTTTGTTCTCGCTCACGTTACACCCGCAAGATTAAGATTTACGCGTACAACAACAACTAATATCTTGAGCATTGGTGAGAGAAACCTAGAATTTTGATGCTAGACATTTGACATGTCTTTAAATGACTATCCTGGCTTTCAGATTAAATCTAGTAGGGAACTACAATCGGTGGAAGAGGATTCGATGAATTCCAATGCTGACTCAAATTATAGTTTTTACCCGATTGACGATAGTGAAATCACAGACATAGATTCATCATGTTCTCAATCCGACATTAAAGATACCCAAGTGGAGGATGGACGCAGATGTGAAGATGTATCAGGCAATGATGGAAGCTCTAATCGGATTAAGATTCTAGGGACCAAAAGTTTGGCGGATCTTTTGTCAGGTAAGCAACTTTCTAAAAAGTCTGAAATTAAAGCGGGAAAAGTAGAAGCCGTAAAAGATCATGGGGCAGAAAAAACCCAACTTATCATTTCTCATGGTTGCAATGCTACGAGCCTGAAGAGGGACCTAGATGTTTTAGAATTGGAGAAAAAAATGTTCAAGAATATTTCCAGGAGTCAGCCTGCAAGTGACTTTTTTGGGCAATCGAAGCAAACTTACAAATCGTCAAATTTATTTCCAGTGAACTCTAAAGATACGAAGGAAATGTCGATGTATATGCAAGGCTCTTTGGTACCTTTGAGTTATAAAAAGGATGCTCAAATCAATGAACCAAAACTAAGTGATTCAATGACACCTGATATTTATAACAAGTTGTTAGAGTCGAAGATATGTGGAGAAACTAAGAGAAAGACTTCACCGAAGGATATTTTCAAGTCCTTGAAGCCGATAAGAAGAGACAGCCAACATTTAATTACTCTAAAGTTAAGTCCAAAATTATTATCTAACGTGAAGCTTAATAGTTCATTCAAAACGAAAGGAAATTACGACCTTTTGAGTTCTTCTACTGAGGTAATCGATTTAACAGATTTTTTTGATCAGAAAGGTCTGAGAACAAAAGAAAAAGAAAAAGACATCGGCAAGTCACTACATAAGACCATATCTCAAAATACAAAACGACTAGATCCTCCGATTCTCAAAAAAAATGAATTCCACATTGTTGATACTTCACGGCTTCTTCACAGGAACACAGCATTACTCTGTCTTCCTCTGAAAGTGCTTCCAGTTCTTAATGACACCCAAATCACGGACAAGTCTACTTTTCTTTTTGAAAAAGAATTCCCTAACTTTCCCAAACTTATAATAGAGCCATCAACTCAAAGCATTAACAACCTAGTTTCGAAAGCATTACCAAGCTTAACAAAAAATTCTGCATTAGAGTTCATAACTGAAGAGTTTATATTTAACACTTCAAATAACAACAACTCAGAACTATGGATAAATTTATTTCAGCCCCGCAAATTAAACGATGTCTTGATTTCGCCAAAGTTTCGGGAAAAAATCAGGGACTGGATCAGAAATTGCTTTAAGAAATTAGAATCCAAGTCCTTTGCATCTTCCCGGAATGTACAACTAAAAAAACAAAAGCAGAAAATAGACTCCATGGATTTTATGGTTGATGATAACAGTCCAATAATTTTTGAAGAAGAGCAAGAGGAAACATATGTTCCGTTATTGATCATTCAAGGCTCGATAGGGTCTTGCAAATCATCAGCAGTTTATGCTTCTGTGAATGAAATTGACGGATATGTTTTTGAAGTGAATTCTGGGCAGCCTCGAGGAAAAAAAGATATATTTCATAATCTCAAAGAGTTTTCCACCACTCAGTTGGTACATAAGCGGAGTGAATCCCGACAGTTCCAGAAAGGGTTGGTTTTATTTGAAGATGTTGATATCCAATTCGATCAAGATAAGAACTTTTGGGCTGTTGTTCAAGAAATCTTAAATATTACACGTCGCCCTATCGTTTTGACCTGTCAGAGTGTTGACAATATTCCACAAAATTTGTTGGACGTTTCGAAAAAATCAAATTCTTTGATAAAGCTTGACGATGAACCTCCGAACATTGATTTGCTCCAGAACTACCTTTGGCTCTGTTGCATTAGTCAAGGTTATAATTTAGAATCTTTGGTGATACGCGAAATTCTAGATGAGAGCTACAATGGGACTAGCTATGACGTGCGGAGATCCTTAATGAACTGCCAATTACTTTGTCAAAGCGACATGGAAAAGAATGATTCCCAAGTGAAGAATTTGTCTTTTCATTCAGCTTATTCAGTTGATACTTCCGGTGGACCTTATGGAACACTTGAAGTCTGTGCTGATAGATTGGAATGTCTCTCTGAAGCTGATATAATTTCGACAAATACAAACTCGTCACTCACTCACGATTCCTATTTCAGCGAATTGTTGGGGACATACCAAATAAGCCAGGCATCCATGCTTAGAGAACCAACGTTGGAACATGAATTGAACGTTGGGGATTATATATTAGATGTTTTAAATATAGGTGATAAAGAGCCTGCTAATAAGCTATCTTTTAATCAAACCAGGGAAGTATGCGAAAGATTTATTGGTTCTAGAGCTAAAAAATTGCCCAAATATATGTTGGATCTTAATTTTTACGGAAGAGTAACGAGATCTTCTAGGTCAGAGAATCAAATAATAAATAGAAGTATTAATTCTTCCACGGGAATACCTGAGTCCTCACTCATCAACAATTTATCACAAATTACCTTCATAATAGATCTTTTACCGTTTTTCAGAAACTGGTTTAGTTTTCAAATACTTTTGAACCAAATGGAGCAGGAAAGTCAGAGTAAAAGTGGCATTAGCATAAAGAAATTTTTGAATTATAGAGATTTCCAAATTTTACCGGGAAATTTGATCGATACTATTAACTATTACTTGATATAATGTTGAATAGAGACAAAATAATGAGTATATATAAATATTATCAACCCCCTGATAACGCCTCGTAAAGTCGTACATGTACAGAATCTAAATTAACCGCGTTCTTGTCTTAATAACACCTCCTCCGAATGATCTGAGCGCCTTATGCTTAAAATCGATAGATTGAAGCCGTCTCCAAGCTTCCTCAATATGATATGGCATTATAGGCTTGGCTAGCTCGTCAGGCTTATCGAAGAGATACTTTTTACGCTTTTGTTCTTGCTGCTGTTTGTTAATGATTTGATGTTGGAGTAATTTTTCTTCGGCATTTTTGATTGCCATAGCCTCTTCAGTTAAAGAGCACACAATCTCAAATGTTAAGAAGCCCAAAATATCAACAACGTCATCATTCGGTCTCGAATCGCACAACTGAGCAATTTGGGCCCATTCTCTAAAGCGTTTTGCTTTTCTAAATGTGAATGAGGCTTGACGGCATTCAGACCAATGGACATACTCCTCTTTTGTCATGCTTCTGGTTCTATCATCCGCCTGCTTTAATCTCTTCAATGAGGCAATTGTTGCCGCTTTCTCCTCGTCGTCTACTTGCTCGGACTCCTCCGCAGTTTCAAGGTGCTGTTCACTGAACATAAATTGCACTTCCCATGGAAGCCGTATCTTAGACTTCTTGTATCTTGTTACCATCTTGGACTCATTATTCTGGGACGCAGTTGGCGCAGCAGTAGCAGCATCGTTTTCTATAAGGGATTCTGTACCACCACCTTCTTGGTCTTTTGCATTCTTACGTACGTCTTTCCATGAAAGATACGTCCGCAATCTATTTACCTTTGCCTTATCATGTCTTATCATAAATATCACATCCTCCGGAGCAATTGACTTGGTCCCCCTCGCAGCTGCCGTTTTCGTTGCCTGCAAAAGAATTTCAATGACTTGTCCACGAACTATATCCTCGATTATTGAAGTTGTCTCTACTGAAGGATCGTTAGTCTCTCCAGAGACAAACATCATCTGTTGTATTTCCACGCGATATTTATATTTATCCAGCCCAGACATGATAAGAAATATACTACTACTTGCAGTAAAAGTAAACTCGAAATCAATAGATATAGGATAAAGGAATGTCCGGGTAACATTGTGCTCGAGAGTCGAGAGCGAGTGAAAGAAAAAAAAAATTACAGCAAAAATTTTCATTCTTAAATGAACATGTAATTTCATTATCTACATATACTGATTAATAGGTATGTTATGAATGAGATAATCATCTCAGACTAATGATGACTATGAGTGCATTTGGCTCGAGACTTTTTGTCGATGTGGAAAAACACACGCTACCTTACTTTTTTTTGTCTGAAATATTTGATCGATGATTTCCATAATTTTTCAAAGTACATGTACTAACATTCAATTCAGCTACTTTTCCTATGTTCCAATATAGATTATGGGGCTATATTTAGTTCGTGATGATATTTAATTAGGCCTGCATCAGTAAAACTCTAATTCCGCAGCAACTCACTGCTAGCAGGATCTCGATCTTCTATTCACATTTCTAAGATGATATAATTTGAAGTTTTTTGGATTAATCTCCAAAACGAATTCGAATTCAATATTACTATATCTTAAATCAGCAAAGTTTGGGTGGGTCGCGATAACTATGATATAACACCTTCATTTTTGAAGAGCCTTCTAGTAGCAGTCTTTGTGTGGGAAACCATAGACTTGGTGAAGCTTAACTATATCGCAATGACAAGAATCAATAGAATGCACAATGCGACAACCAAAATACCTATGCACCAATCACTTGCCTTTTCCCGATTTTTTTCGATTACATATCCAATTCGCTTCAATCCTCTTTGAACCCTATCACCTACGTTATCTAATTCTGTATCTAAATCTTCAAGCATGCCAGCCTGATTCTCTAATTCTCCACCCATAAGTTGTGCTTGTTGATTTAAGGATCTCATGGTTTCGTGAATAGAATCAAGATGCACATCTTGCTCCTGTATTATTTGTTGCTGTTGAAATTGATCCATAGATCTATAATTATTATCATCATCGAACGGGTTCTCATCCTGCTCATCTTGACTAATCCTGTTTGACATTGAGGTCACATCTCTGTTGGTATTTCGCATTTTAGCGTCCCAATTCTCCTTTATCTGATGAATTTTCGTATCTAAATCTTTTAGTCTCTTCCTTCTATCATCAATATCGATCGAGGTTAGCAGAAATGACTCTGGGTCTGCTTCACTAGCTTTGAGAGCTTGCTCTAGGTCTTTAAATATCTCACTCAACTCCTGGAAATTATTGTCAAAATCAATCTTCTTTACATCATTAATGTTTCCAGATTTCCCAATTAAAGTCTCTAATCTTGCTACTGATGCGTATGCATCATCTTGCACTTCATTAAAAGGGTCCATATTGCAAATCGAAAGATAGGTCCTCTGAAACTTTTACCAACCTAATTGCGGCCCTGCAGTGTATTTAGTTATTCACAAGATAAATACACTTCTCTGGTTAAATACAGGAAACAA
>NW_026946674.1:1928954-1994509 GCF_900007245.1 Priceomyces carsonii | reverse complement strand
TATATATATGTATATATATATAAATTGAAGAAAGCTTTAAACTTAGCTCTTAACTGGCTCTAAGAATAAGTTGATTGCAGTATGGATCAAGTTGATGAATCTAGGGCCGATAAGGTTCAAGATTCTGCTAGCTTGTCGGGGAATGTGAACGAGCCTGATCGAACATCGAATACAGAGCACAAACCTGTGAATAACAACTTGTCATTGACTCCGAAGACAGAGCCGAATCAAGAAATTACACTTACTAAAAAGCACAAGATAGAAGACACAAATACTGAGGTTATGCCTCCCTTGACTGAGGTAGTTGGCGGTTCCTCGTTAAGGAGATACTTGAATGAACATTTGACATTACATATACTTGAAGGATTAAGAGAATTGAGCAGAGATAAGCCCAAGGATCCATTGTTTCATTTAGGGCAGTTCTTAATAAATAGATCTCAGGAGCAGAAAAACCAACGAGAAGAAGAAATATAATCTTTAAAAAACCTGGAGGGCTCTTCGGATTCGGAATCCTACAGCATCTAGAAAAATCACTCTTTATAATATGTAGGTAATTAGATAATTCAACTCTCTGTCTTACATACTACATGACTATTATGTCATTACCATTAAAAAGTTCAATGTCTTTTTTTTTATAAAACTCGAAATCAAATACATTATTAAGAAACAATTTAAAAAAACAAAAAAAACGCCTTCGCAATTGATAATTGTCTGCCACGGAAATAAACGAAGCGATAATGTCAAATTCTACTAACTTACGACCATATTATGACCATGATACATTCAATGCCGGCTATTCTGTTATTTTTAAGCCAGGCATTGGTTTGATTGATACCGCCACAGATAAACCCATTACATCAACCTTAGCAATGCCCGTTATAGAACAAGTGAAAAACAAAGGATTGAGCCCCGGAAAGGGACTTGGTATCACTGGTGCCGAATATTCTTATTCAAAAGGCAGTGAGAAGAATTATGTGTACGATTTAGAGTTCCAGGAATACTTTGATTTCAATAATCTTGTTGAGCTTCTCAAAAATTTAATGTGGAATTTCTGTAAAAATTATTTGAAGACCTTGATATCGCAGCCATTGGAGATTGTAAGGTTGGTATTACAAGTAGGTAAGCTTGATATAGAAAAGCCAACAGAGAAGAAAAGTTCGAGTCATTCCAGATTACTTCAATCGTCAATGACTGACTCATACGCTAGCGACTACACCGATTCAGACTCAGAACCTGATTATTTCCAAAGCACTGGTGATTCTGCCTCTTCACAGCTATCAAACAAGATCTCAATCCGAAGATCTTTAAAATTAAAAGAGTTGAACAAAATTCGTCCGACATCTAAGCATACGATGGATATAATATCAGCTATAGTAACAGAAGATGGCCCTTTCGCATTGTTCAGAGGAATTAATGCCTCGTTCATTTATCATACTTTATCGCATACGATTGAAGCATGGATAACCGGGTTTCTATCGCCCTTTTTGGGAATCCCTGACCCATTTTTTTTGGATCTCACCCATTCTACAGATCCCTTAAGAAGTCTTTGGCTAAGTGTTTGTGCATGTGTCTTGACAGGCTTAATTTTGATACCTTTGGATCTAATTAAAGTTAGATTAATGATAACTCAATTCAATAGACCAGCCTTAGAAGAGGAGCCATCTTCAAAAGAAGGCTCACAAGATCTAAGATCTACGATAGTCAATAATAGATCTATTAGGGAATCAATACGTCACTATCCTATATCTGCCTTATTTCACCCCCCTAAAACAGTTGCTATCTTAACTGCGCTTCATCAGTTTTCAACAAGCATTTTTAGAAAAATGGCACCTTACATTCTTTTCATCAAATTCAACATTGATGCGAATAGCTCCCCAAGCCTTTACACTGTTGTAAACTTAGCTCTGTTAATAATGGAGTTCTTCATTAAATTACCTGTTGAGAATCTATTGAGAAAAGAGGAAGTGAGGTTCTTGTTGAGCCCCAAATCTATTCTTGAAGATGAACAAAGGGTCATCACTATTGATAATCCTGATACCAATATGATAGTGGAATTCAACGATGCTTTTTATAAATCATCGAATGAACAAAAACTGACACTCAAAGAAAGAATACAAAGTTTAGAATTGTTTAATGGTTGGAGAGTTGGTGTTTTGAATGTAATTGGGTTTTGGGGCTATAACATCTTGAAGAGGAATGATTCTGAATTGAACCAAGAGAGATTATAAAACATAATCAACTAATGTATATATATATTAAATAACAACTCAGGTCATCTTTTAGCTGACATCTTTTAATGCGTCTACGGTTATAATTATTTAAAAAAGCTTCAACTGTAAGTCTTATGTAAAGTTTATACCAGTTCTAGACCTTGCTTTCATCTTTTCTATTCGAGCTTTCAACTGTGATGTGACTTCCGCAGCCCGTTTCCAGCTGTCATCGTTCATGTCTAAGACAGATAGTTCTTTACCTGTTGCTGTATTAAATGTATTTGTATTATCAACAATTTTGTGCGGGCTATTATGTCTAGAGAAGCCATTAATCAGATGACTATCTGCATTTTCCTTGAGTAGTCTTTCTCCATCTATCGATAACCTTTTGACTCTGGAGCTTAATTCACCGGATGCAGACCGTGGCCCTATGTGCTCTGGAGAAAGTGACTTCTTCGGCTCAAATTTGTCTTCATATAAATTATTCCTGCTTATTTTTGACTGCACTTGATTTCTTTGTAGCTTCATCATTTCTACAGTTTGTTCTAAATCTCTTATTTTCAATTTCGCGTTTTCTAAATCACTGTTCAACCTCAGAATTTGAGTGTCTTTTTGTTTTAGCATTAACTTTGAGTTGTTATGATCCTTCGAAAGATTTTCTATCTCTGCTCTTAGGTGAGATAGTTCCTGATTCAAAACAAGCTTCTCATCAGTTAGCTGTAATTGAATTTGAGAATCCTTCTGCTTTTGCTCGAGAAACGATTCCTTCTCTCTCCTCAATTGCATTAACTGGTCCTTCTCAACAGACGAGATATTTGACTGAAAATTATTGTTTGCAGAATTATTTGCAATATTATTAGCAATGTTAGTTGTATTATTAGCAGTAGTATATGATCCATTATTCGAAACAGGAGACACTAATGATCTTCCAGTAAGTCCACGGCCAAATGACGAGACTTTAGAAACGTCATCAGGACGTTTAACAGGTGAAGTCGCCCCACGTTTGGCGGGTATTGATGAAGACGAGTTGGAAGTGGGCTTTAAAGAGTTGGTGGCTAGTATTCCTGTTCTTTTCGATAATCTTGATACAGGGGCTACTTCGAATTTCGAGGATTCCTTTAAGATTGTTCTAGAATTTGACTTGCATTTGACTTCGACTTTTGAAGAGAATTCGATCACTTTGTTCTTTCTATTGTCGTCGATTTTATCTAAGAACGATTTGAGCTCTTTCTCTTCAGTTATTTTCATTAAAGTCCCGATAAGTTCAGTTGCTGCATGTCTTACTGGCTCTTGAGAGTCACTCAATAATTTCACACCAGCTTCCATTATCGCCTCTATTTCAGACCCTGTTGGAGGGATAGTTGTTGCAGCCAAACACCTTTGTAAGTAACTAGAAGATGCTATTTTAACTTGGGGCGTTTTATGTTTCATACCTTTGATCGAGTCGTCTATTATCTCAGATAAAGACGAGACGCTGAATAAAGCGTCTAAAGCGTCTGCCAACGCAGTTGCAGTGGAAGCCTTCTTTTCCTTGGTTCTCTCGATTATCGGTCCAAGAAGAGTGTGAATATACTTTGCAGCATCCTTCTTCAATCCCTGGCAGAGGAACTCAATACAGTTAGCGGCTAATTGAACCACCTGGAGATTCGCATCTTTCATGCATTTTGCAAAGACCCGCACTATTGAAGAGTAGTCATCTGGCGCCAATTTGCTTGTTTTCTCCAATATAGCGTGAACTTCTTCCAAAACTTCTTTGCGATCTTTCCATTTGTCTGAGTTCACTCGAACCATCAAGTCCAGAGGAAATTTAGAGAGTACCTCTACTGGATCAATCAAATCATAAGGGTCAAAAGCATTCTCCTGTGCTTTGTAATCTGACGGGCCCTTCACGTCAATGTCCATGTCATTGACAGGCTCTTCTTTGAGTAAAGCGGCCTCTTCTTCCTTCTTTCTGGCAATTTCTGCCTTTTGAGATCTTGTCAATCTCTTCTGCTCTAAAACAATAGAATTATCAATCGACTCAAATGCTTTTTTTAGATCCTTCTGTTGAACAGGTTTCAATGAGGGAAACAAGACTGTAACCAATGCACCCTTCATCCATTTGTAAAGTTCGACGGCCAACTCAGTAGCAGCTAGCCTGACGTTCCTATCAGCATGTCCAAACAATTGCTCTAAATGAGGAATAATAGATTTAGGCGAAATTATACCGCAACCGAAATTGTCCACAAGCACGGCGAGTGCAGAAACACAGCCAGAAACTAGTTTCGGCAAGCGATGCTTCAACAAAGATAAAATATCTTCGACTATGCCATTAACATCATTCGATACTTCCGTGAACAATAATAGACACTCGATAGTATAGTCTTTAGTATTCTTACGCGATGATGATAATGCCTTCTCACAAAGTGTTAAAATGATCCCCTGACTTCGTAACTTGGATACAATGGAGGGATTTCCTCCTACCTCTAAAAATTTCATTAAGGATTTAATTCCAGACTCTTGTGCTACCACATTTGGATCTGTGATATACTTTTTGAACACTTCAGGTTTGCTGATGTGTTCTTGCATGTAATCCTCACTTTCCTGTGGAGAACTATCGAAGCGTCGGCTTAGTTCATCATACGCAGTCAACCTGACCTTCCATACTTTATGAGTAAGTCGTTCACCTAGTGGTAACGATGAGTAGTCAGTCTCGTCAGTCATTTCAAATTGATATCTTTAACACAGATCGATATCTAACTTTGGTTCGATATTTTGAATGTTTTGTAAACAAATATTTATCACATGTACACGACATCTTCATAAGACTAATTGGATTCTTGAAGTTGATCTTAACTTTATCACATACCCTCCAAAAACATAATTGCTAGCCCAGCTAGCTTTGAATATGTGATAATACAATCTTATAGTTGTCAGGACGTTCACATTTTGGCTTTTGGTTGATTAACTGAACAAAGTTGGTTACGATGAAACTTTGTCTAATTTAATATTTGTTCTTCCTACGAAAGTGCAACACTGATTTTAAATGGTTTATTATATATTAACGTTGTCGATGCTACGAAATCTCTGTTCATTACTCTATGTGCTTTACATACTTTGCTTTTATGTCTTCATATGGCTTCAAATTATTAAAACCCCACTCTTCTTCGCCTGGTCTGTTTTCGTAATACTTTTGAATATTTACCCCATGGTATGGGTGATGCGCAAAGTTGAACCAGGGTATGATTGCCATGGTAGCGAATGAATATTGAGAATTTCTGTTAGCAATATCTTTTAACCTATCATCCAAAACTGACTCATTTTCATGATATGGCAACTTTTCTTGAGCCAAAAGTTTCTTAATTTGGTAACGGTCTTTCTTGACTTCTCTTGCGTTCTCTGACCAGCCTAAGAATCTTCTTGAAGATCTAATATAGGCAAAATAAAAGCCCCCGACAAACCCTAATAGCGTGGCAGCTCTCAATGCTCCACCTGGAATCCTTGCAGGTGCCTTGAACGCTCCTTCTCTAGGTTCTAACCTCTCCCATGCTTGTAAAGCCAAAGGGAATCCTGCAGTCGTAGCCGCCCAAAATCCGTAGTCTGATGGTCTAAAGTATGCAACAACTCTCTTGAAATGAGGATCAACATCAATTAGCTCATAGTCTGAATACGCTGGCTCCGATCTCACTGGCTGGTTGTTCTTATTATATGACATTTTCTTCCACCAATCTAACTTTAAGTGAATCCGACGAACAAACTACACTCTTTGACTATCATATTCAATTGTCAAATTTTGATTGGAAGTGAACGAGCATTTCGTGCGCTTCCTTATTATAGTTCTGCATATACCTCTTGGTAATTCTCTATCACGCCAAACTTACATCAAGCATAGTAATACTAAGAAACACTGGCATTTTCATTTTGAATAAGTAAAGGAAGCCGTGTCGGGTTTATCTTAGGATTCAATTCTTCTTCTTTCGACATGTTTCACATTCCGCCACTTATTACTAAAACAAGAACCCTTGATTCTATATAATATCAATCAGCGACGAACCGATATTCAGATTTCAGATGCGTTGAAAACTGGTACGCCTTCCACAGACTACCTGAAACCTACGAGTCTCTTATTGCTGTTTATTATAATTTTTAGACCGTTGTCTTTGGTGGGCCCTTATTTGATTATATGCAGTATTCTTATCATTTTATTGTCAATCGAGAATAAGGCACATTTAGTCAATTCGCTTATTACAAGGAGGACGACAATGCCGATAAGATTAGAGGATGGTGATATCGATGTTTCCGGTGATCTGGAATTGCTGCACTCCATAGATCACTCTAAGTTGACGAGAGCTGTTAATGGATTACGAATATCAAACATTCCAGCCTTAAATTTCATCATTATTTGGATATTGGGTACCTTCCTTGTTAAGTTGACTACCAAGTACACGGCCTTATATTTGAAAAACTCTTTGATAACAATAATAGTAACTAACTTGGTACTTTACGGAATCTCTGAAACCTTAGCGCAGTCCATACTTAATTTCAAACCCAATCAACCAATAATTAGCTTCAAAATGCATGAGCCTGCTATTCTTCATCTGGCATCGGATGCAACTGAGAATCATTTACCTCACGCTGAAGAAATCGAATTCAATAGATTCATTGAGTTTATCCAGGAACCTCAAATCATAACAACAGAATCGCAGGATTACGAAACTATTAGAAACACTCCAGTCACGTTAACTTTCTTTAACTTCAAGAGGTTAGCTGGCTTTATGTGCTGGGGCTTCATCATGGCGTTTGTCCAATGCTGGTGGTATAAATTTTTACAAATTTATTCTAAGGATCCTAAGTTCATTGAAGTTTTGAGGAAAGTCTTGACTGACCAGTTACTTTACTCTCCAATTTCGTTATTCTGCTTCTTTACCTATGGTACGATGGTATTAGAGTACGGATCTTGGAATGACGCCAAGGTCAAGATGAGCAAAATTTATCTCAAAACATTAATGGCAAACTTCACCGTCTGGTTTCCAGTGCAGTTTATCAATTTCTTGATTGTGCCACGTAACTACCAGGTTCCTTTTAGCTCTTCAATCTCGGTATTGTGGAACTGCTATTTATCCATGAAAAATTCTAGTGGTTAGATGAAGCAATCAAAATTACATATCGCATTTATATATACATAGAGGAATTAGAATATCCATTGATCTTTCTCACCGAGCTACTTAATTTTTTAAGGTAGGCAGAGCTGGAGATTTGACAGATTTGAGCTAAAGTATAACCTGCGTCTATCAATGCATCACCATCGATCTTTTCAAAACCAATTGGGCCCTCTGAATTTAGAACCAAAGAAATGCATTTCGAATTAGACAGCTGGCTCAATTTTGAGATCAAAGAGGCGGCCGTTCCAGTTACAAAGTGAGGAGGCTCCAACTTAGGAATTGTTTTCATAGCCTGCAAACTGCTGAAGTTTGAATTAATTAATAATTTGCAAATAGTACACTTATAATTAAGGCTGCCAGGACAAACAGTTATCCAGTTCTTCTTTACCTTTGAATCGAAATTATTGATCAAAGCTCGGGCCAATATGTGATTTGTTATAACATTTTTGAAATGTGGGACCTGTACTGTAGCAAAGTTATCAAACTTTATGATGTCAATTGTAACTTTTGGATAATTCAATGCTTTCATATGTGCTGCCAGATACATCTGGTTGTACTCATCATAATCTTCGTTATCAATATCAAATTCGGATTCGTGGTCTTCTAATTGAGGGTAACTTATTTCCACCTTTCCAATCTTTTTTCCTTCTTCCAAGCTACTGAGAAGAACTTCTGTATTCTTTGAAAATAAGACAAAATAATCTACCAGTACGTCTAGCGATTCAATTGTTATCTCAGGAATTGGACCCTCTTTGGTATCGTAATCGTCTTCAAGGGCATGCCGTGATGGTGCCTCAGCATTCCAAGGTTTGAACTACTGACTGTTAGAATCAACAATAGATATGCGATGCCCACATTATATAGATTACTTACCAACATGGTGACAGGCTACTCTTTATTTATATTTATGCTTTTATTTGATTTTTTCGCCACAGCTTACAATTTTAATCGAGGACGATCTCAAAATTGAGCATTTGTTCAACTTTTCAAGGCATACGATAGTCGCAACAAAAACATTCTGACATAACACTAATTCGGACGTTCTTTATTTGTCGTGATGTTTAGATCAAGCATCGCAAAGAGAGTAAGGAGTATAAGGTTTTATCATGCTGTGGATCATCCGAGCTCTAATCTTATAATCAATCCTGGTACGCTTGAGTCCACTATTTTAACGAAGTCATTAGAGTACGTTCCTAAGTACGGATTTAAGGAAGACAGTATCACAATGGCAATAAGACAACTCAAATACCCTGACTCGCTCCGTTCTATGCTAACTGGCATTTCGTCAGGCAAATCTTTAGAGTACCAATTGTCCCTTTTTTGGCTAAAATATCAACGACAGAAACTCAAGAACGAAGTGGAGAATAGCAGTAAATTTCAGACGATCGAGAACGAGTACGATAGAGTAGCGTTCCTAATTAAGAAAAGGCTAGCTTACAACGCTCCCGTAATTAATCTATTGAGTCAGTGCCTTTCACAATTAGTCATTCCATATAATATAAATCAATCATTAGAGGAGTTAAGTAACTTGAGTGATGACATAGCCTTTTATTCTGGAGACCAGTCTGTGGATTTCAGTTGGTACTCAAAAAGACTTAGTTTGTCGTCAATTTATGTGTCGTCTGAATTGTATATGCTACAGGATTCAAGCCCAGGCTTTGTTAGAACAAATGAGTTTGTGGATGATAAAGTTGAAAAGCTTGTTTCCTTAGGCAACTCGTATAATATTGCTGAAGAATGGGCTTTTTTTAATGCAATTAGTTTGGTTAATTTGATAAGGTCGCAGCTTATAAGAGGTTAAGTGATATGCAGATTGAAGATTATATTAATTCGAACTATTAAAGGTATATATTAATGCAAAACGAAACTTTTCGCTAAAATGGGGCTACTTGTTCATATTTGATCTTAATTCTAAGATTGTGTCTCTAGTTTTCTCAATGCTCTTCTGGTTATCCTCTATCTTTTTCTCTACCCTACTTATTTCATCTTCTATGAACTCAATACGCTTTGATACATTCAACTTTGCCTCGCTATAATCCTGCGGCATAAGTATGGGTCCTGTGAGCTTAAAGATTTTAGATTCGTCATTCAAAAGATTTAACTCCTCCATAACAATCTTGTTTTCTTGAAATTGTGTTTCTAGCTTGGATCTGGAAGAAATTAGGTCATTCAAAGTTGTCTGCTGATTACTGAATTCAAGCGAGAGCTTTTCAAATTGCTGCTTAGGATCCGACATGATTCGTTGTTTTTAATATTAAATTTTACTTCTCTTGTTGGTTTGGTATTTTGCATCGACTTTTTACTGAAGTACTGAAGTAACACAAAATCAACGCTTTTGAAAGAACTTGAAACATCTTAAGACAATTATAAGGGTGTCAAGATTATCAGAAGCTGCAAAGCCTTTGATTACAAAAGTTGAAAATTCTCATATCCATAAATAATATAATGACGTATAAAGGGTATTCTTTGTTTTTAAAGTAATTAGGAAAGAAATGAATGTAGATTAGAAGACAAAACAAAATAGTATCAACTGCCAGTGAGGTACCAATCTAAGACTAGGACAATACAACCATTACAAAGAAAATGGAATTTCTTGTTTAACAAACTCAAAGCCTCTATGTGGGAAATATGCTGTTGTCATTTTCGTTTACAATGATTTCTGTAACACACACTTTGTACGTCCTATTCGTAGCATCACCACCATAGTCCACACTTTCTTCGTATTCATTGTATTCATCGACGAGGGCATTGTTGAAGTCATCGATCTGTTCTGATTCACTAGGTTCAGAATACACATCGATTGAGTCGTCATCGTCTGCAATAGCATTTTCATCGCCCGAAATGAAAAATGGAGGCTTCGGATCATGATAAGAAGTATGTCTCCTTTCAGCAGATGTGCCTTGTTTAGCACTAGATGGAGAATTCAGTTTTGAACGGGTCTGTGATTGTAACTGTGAACGCGAAGAAGAATTTGAACGAGACTTTGAAAAGCTCAATGCTTGATATTTCCTTTCATTAGCTAGCGATTTCAGCTGCTGATAAGGCGATGCAAATAAATCTTGATTGAATATGAATCCTTGGCACTCTTTTAAGGATATTATATTATAACTTGAAGAGCTAGAATAAAAGCTGCTTGACTCATAAACAGAAAAATTTTCATTCTGAATCATTGCTGGTGATAGTAAAGAATTTCTTTTGAACCATGGTGAGGATGTTGATGCAAAGGATGAGCTCCTGCGCTTTATCGTGGCTGGATCCGAGATCATTGATTCTCTGCGACGTACGGATGAGCTAGAAGTTGACTTCCTTCTGCTTTTCGCCTGTGCCAACGACGATGTTCTAGAGTCCATTGCAAATGTTTTTTAAATCTAGGGACCTTTAAAGGAATATGTTCGATAAGCTTATTCAAGACAAAGAGGGATTCATTTAAGGATTTCAGAACCTCACTTTTGGTAAGGTCTACAAATTGATATCGGAGTTCGGTCACATGATTGCTAAGATACTACTATAATAAAGATTACTTTCAAGTCCATGTTAATATATATACAAGCAAATTGCTAAATGCTATATCATAATATCGTTTCCATCCAAACGAGTTAGAAAATGAGCGTTGCTGCCCTGAACTGTTCCAGAGTAGCCTGTAGAACTTAAATTCTAAATTCACTTTTGTAAGAATATGCTGTTTTTTTCTTTGAATTTGTTCATAACGTACAGTAATCCCTCTCTAGAGTTTGGCATGTTTGAGGAAAAGTTCCGATGACCCCAATGTTCTATTCTTTCTTTGAATCCGAAAAAATTCGAAGAAAACTTAACTTTCCATTCAACCAACGTAGAAAGAGAATGCTTGCCAGTATATTTGAGATACTCTTCAACTTTTATAAACTTTCTGTGGTCTATGTTAGCACTATAGCAAAGCATCTTATTCGTTTTAGGGTTGATTAGCGATTTTTCAATAATCCAGGAATTCAAGTTATCACCTAGGAAAGGCTTAATAAAGTTGGGCAAGCGACCTGTCTTTACGACAAGTCTAGTGGTTCTCAAGCACCCATCACTATCGACATAACTCTCTAGCGTATCGCTACTTAATACATGACTAGCATATGGATTCGGATACCTGTTTAAATAAGCAAATGAGGCAGTCTTGAAGTCATGATCGTATAAATGTGAGTTTTCAAAGAATCTGACCATTTTGATCCCTAAAACTGTTGAGAAACAGTTAAGCTTAGATCCTTGTAATGCAAAAGTGTGTTTGAGCTTACAAATATTAATACTAAGTGCCACTCCGGCAAGCTTACAATTGCCAAATTTTTAGAGGCTGCACATAAAAAGGACGTGTATGTTAAAATTAATGTGTCAACTTTTACGTTTCAAGTTGTTCCCGAGAATAGCGTTAATAGAATCAATCCAAAGCAGATCGATAACAATCCTTGGTTATAAGCTCAAGACATCTTCTAAATTGACCAGGTACTCGGGGTCTGGTATAATTCGTCTCTGTCTCTCAGTTTATTTAATTAGTTATGCCTTCTTTCAAATTTGGGATAACGAAATCAACCTCGCAATAAGATGCTTGAAAGTAGCAGATTTTCTTGAACGCTTCTCAGGTCTATAACCCAAAAGTTCCAAGTTGTGCTTTTTGAGAATTTAGTTACCTAAATTGGATCTTTGAAATAAAAATGTCCCACACAAGCTTTCTCTTCCTCTGGGATAAGGATAATCAAGTTGAATAAGAGATTAATTTCTTTGATAGATCTGTTTCGTTTTCTGATTCTTATCTTTAACTGCCTAGTGCTTTAGTTTGATGTTAGGGTTTCCTTCTTATGATTGGAACTTACAGTACATCTAATTTCAATTTTGCAGCTTATATGCGAACATTTTAAAAATTTATGTTGTAATAATTATGTGAATCTGAAACCATTTCGAAATAACACTCTAAAGTATTAAATATGGAAACCATTGTCGTCTGAGTAGTACATTAATCCTCTAATAAGTATTTGAGAAGAAACAGACAGACATTAATATGAAGGAAATGTTAGATCAACAATGCAGCGATCATAAGATTGGAACAACCTGTTGCCAAAAACTTCCCGTACAAGAATCACTTATTGAGTGCTTGAACAGTTTGTCAAAATCTAAGACAAGCTATATACTCATTACCAAGGATGGTTCAGAGCACCCAGTAAACTTTCTGGTCTCCTCAGGTTTTACGGAATCACAACTACAACAGATTAAATCAATCATTGAGAATCCAAGCGACTGCCTCAAAAGTTCAAACCTATGTCAAATAAAACCGGCTTTGAAGATTGTATATCCTTTAGAACTTTCACGTAAGACAACTGAGCACTTAATGAGTCATTATGCAGATTTGTTAACTTCACTCAGCCAGGCAATTTGCAAAGAGGTTGCAAAGCAATGGATTAAGGTCGCAGAACCTAACAAGCAAGCTTTATATCCCTACAAATACTACAACGAATCCAAGCCACCATGGTGGCCCTCAACAGTTAACCACATTGAACCTGATCATTTGGATAAATCTGGCCGCATAAAGGTACTCATTAACATATTAAGAAGTCCTGAGTTTGATTTACTGTCATTGAGAGCTAGAACCAGCGTCCTTAACTTTAAAAATTTAGTGGCTTACAACATATTAGATGAGCTTTACTACCTTTCAGCATATGATAGATTATTCTTTGATCAACTTAGGGAAGAAAATCCTTTGTATTCAAATTTGTCTTCCGAGGCAAAAGAGAGCTTCAGCTCACATTCAATAAAAATCATGGTTAGCGACGTTAGGGCATGCAGAATATCACAAAAGAAATCAGGTGTTGTAATGATTAGTCAAATTAAACCAGAGCTAATAAGCAGCAAGGTCTATGAGGTAAATCAAGATACCACACTATTCAAAAACTTGAATACCACAAGCCAAAGTAATATTAATCATTCAGTTTTCTTGAGGGAATTTCAAGGAGACGAAAATCTTTTTACAGAAGATACTACTCACTTATCATTATCCAAGTCTAGGGAACAGCTCTTACTAGAGCCTTCGGTGTCATCATCCCTATTTGAAAGTTTACCGCCAAAAAATGTTTCATCGGAAAATGGCATGAATGATTCTCCTAGGAAGAGGAAAAATGCTCGTACAAGCTTAATTGAAAAGGCAGAGAAAAAACCAAAAACTGGACATAGTATACATAAGTTGGCCGACGAAATAACCACAAGTACACAAGATCCTAATTATGGGTATTATGGTGACTCAAAAAGAAACCTTTCAATTAAAGAAAGCAAAACCACAGTAGGTGTTTCAAGTAATCACTTCACTTACATGTCAGATGCAAGCACCGAATCAAGCGAAGAGTGCAACACGTCACTCTCTTCGAACTTTGATGAAAGTGACTTTTTCAACTTTGGTGACGCTGATCATGGCCTAGAGCTTCAATCAGAGATATTTTCTTGCTCTTCCCAATCCTCGGATCAATAATCTTGACCATGTCATGACATATAATTCTAGCTATTTGTGTGATCAACAAAGTCTTTATTTGGCCATAAAATACAATGTAGAGGTCACTTGTTGTGGCGATCTTTGTGGCAACAATTAAAATAGTCTTTTATTTTTATCTTTTTTCGCAGCCAGGTTTGTAAACTTTCTCTCGCAACGAGTATAAATGCAGCAGTTAACCACAGATGCCTCGACTATAATTAAAAGAAATACTTTTAAAATACAGATTCTCTTAGCTAAGATTTTTGAGACTCAAAGCTACAAATTCCACTATGACATCTCAGATTGAACCAACTGCTGCTTCCGTTGTTTCTGCTCCTGATGGAGGTGCCGCTTTTCAACGTCATTTCTCAGCACACTGCAAGGAATACCCAATATTACTTTCTACTCGGAACATGGTGCTTTCCCTTCCATTATCCCTGAAAATTGCTTCTACAGTTGCTCCTCACTTGAGCTCAGTAAGAGAGACACAGCCCATCAAGACAGTAATGGACAAAGGTGACCTGATTGCCGACGGGGCTTTAGGTAAAATTGACAAGCACATTCCTAGTCTTAAGACCTTAGAAGTCCATGACCTCACTGATCCAGTAACAAGACCAATCAATGGCGCTATCGATAGCGTCAAGGCCAAAAATGCTATAATTGTTGATAGCTTACTGAAGAATCTTGTTGAGCCATCAGTTAAAACTGTGAACGAAATTAAAGGCAAATTTCACTCTACTTTATATGATGCTGAAGGAAAATGTGTTATCACTAGTGTAGCAGACCCAATGGTCGCTCCAGTTAACCAAAAATTAGATCAGTTGGTCGAGGCTCATTACCCAGACATTAAGAAGGTTCCCAAAGAAGGTCAATCGAGTGAACTCTCTCGTACAGCCCAAATTGTGTATAACTTAGTTACTAGAGCACACAACTCACCGGCAGAGACGTCAGAAGAAAACGAGAGTGCTCCAAAGGTGAATGAGCAGCCATCTAATAGTGAAATTTGATTTTTAATTAAGGGGTTCGCTAGATTGTATTGTTCCTCTAGCTATCTTGGCGAACGAGTCTAGTTACTTTCTATAGTCTTTATGAGCTTCATAAAGCTGCTAATAAAATATACTATATTTTTATATCGAGACGCTGCAATGCTTGAAGATCAGGTAAGGTTACGATTATAACTGTATAACATGCAATAGAAATATAAAAATAATCTACAAAGTAAATAATAGAGATCGAAAGTAAAGCAAGTTTTTTATACAAATCTGGCCATCAACTAGATTCCTTTGTCTTCTTCTTCTTCTTCTTTGGTGAATCTTCTTCAACGGCTTTTCGCTTTTTGTCTTTCTTATCTTTCTTTTCATCGTTCTCTCTCTTTTCTTTCTTCTCTTTCTTTTCCTTCTTTTCTTTCTTGTCTTTCTTTTCTTTCTTTTCTTTCTTTTCTTTCTTGCCCTTCTTTGCTTTGTCAGTCTCAACCTCTATATCAACTAAGGAAACATCATTATCTTCATTTATTACACTGTCAACGAGATCATCACCGACCAATGCTAGAGCCTCTTTAATGGCATCCGTGTTTTTCATTGGTGCAGATCCAGTGTCATAAAAATTCAACCGTTCCTCAACCTGTTTTTTGAGGACTTGTCCGAACACGTTAGTGGGATCATCACTGTAATTATCAATTCTTGAGGCAATGGAGCACTTGTTTGCTAAATACCTTGAAATCCTTCCTTTGTTTTTTGCGGCTGCTTTTCCGATAAACGAGGAATGATAAATCAAACCGTATTTAGGGGTATTACCTTTAGTCTTCAATGCACGGAATAAAGCTTTTTCAGCACCCAATATCTGGACCGTAGAGGCTGCCTGTTTGGACAAGTTTGTTAATGATCCCGCATGTGAGATCAATCTTGCTCCAACAACTTCTCCAATTAAACATGATAAATTAGGGGCCACTGTATTCATTTTTTCAGTCAAATAAGAGTATAAACCAGTTCTGTATTCGCTTAGCTTCACTACACGCTCGGCAAAAGTAGAAACATTCTTCATGTCATCTAAACTGATATCTTGACCCATAGATATTCTAGCATTGTCAATAATTCTTTGAGCAATCCCCGAGTCTTCATTTACTAATGCTGATATATCATGTAACAGATCATCAGAAAGCGATGCCTTGTCTTTGATCAAAAGAGTCAATCTAGCATACGAATAGTTATCAGGGACAATCTTTGCTAATTCAGGAAAGTGCCATCCATACCACTCTTTCACTCTCATGGAAAATGTATTGATATCTTTGTCCAACTGGTCTAACAAGGCAATCGCTTGGATGATATGGTTATCATTTTTCTGGACTGAAAACTTGACTTTAGCTCTTGAAAATGCGTGACCTAAACCTAACTGAGCTCTTTCAATGTCACCTTCCTGTAAATCTTTCAATACCTTAGGTCCGTGAACCCTGATACCTCTCAAAAAATCTTGAACTATTTCATTTGACAAGCAGTCGACATAAGGAAATATTTCTTTGATTGAAGGACCCAAGTTCTTGTCCGAGACTCCTAATGTAATTTTATTCTTTCCCGAGCTCTTGGGTAAGTTCAATTCTAAAACAGATTTCAAATAATCTGATACCAAACCTTCAGAAATATCATTAGCGTTTTCAAGGGCTTGAGCAGCTCCCTTGAATGGAGCAAATGAAACTAATTCAACCATCTTAGAAAATTTTGATAAATCATTTGAAGCTTCCTGTATTTCTTTCAGTCTCGCTTGGATACCATCTTGTTGGATTACAACTTTGAATATAGCATATCCGGTTGCTTCTTCAAAAAGAAGATAGTCAAGACTTCCCATGTCTGTCTTTTTTATCCTACTTTAGTATTTGGCAGCGCTACTTTAATTTTTGTCAAAAGTGAAAAATTTCTCCGTCCTCATCTCCTTGAGGTGCACAAAAAAAAGTTGTGTATACATTAGTGACACAAAAGGTGAATGTTCGTTTACTAAATATCGAAATACAAATATATGCTAACTCTAAGCGAAGTTGATATCCCAACCTAATTCCCTCAATATTGAATGCCAGTTAACGAATTTATCTCCTTGTGGATTATCAGACCAAACCCTATCGATCACCATACTGATATTAGTAATATTCCAAGGCCCATACAGTTTGACAAACCTCCCAATTAATTCTCTTATTGCATCTCTATGACGATTAGTTATACAATGAATGCCACAAATGAACACAGGAAATACTAGAGATGCCTGCACGCGTGAGCCAATGAGTATGTTAAGGCATTTCATTAATGCGTTGTTCAAAACTTGGCATTCAAGATATGATGGATTGCACATTAGAACGGACTGTTTCAAGAACAACTTTGCACTTATTTGAAAAGCTTCAAATAGCGTTAACTGTAGTTCCAAATCCTGGTCCGTCAAATGAATTAAATCATTCGCATCCGGTTTTGAATTATCTATGTCATTGAGCAAGCTGGTTCCTGTCTCTATAATACCTGATAGTTGAAGTATCAGTTCATCATCGTTAAAGCTAGACTCTTCATCTGAACATTCAGACAGATTCTTTCCATTATAGTATGATTCTGAAAACTTCCGACTTTGAAGAGCCAAATTGCCAATGTTTCCTATTAGAATGTATAAATGTTTTGAAATGCCAAGCAAAGGATCCAAGTTACCATTTAAAAGCCGTTTTTGTTCCTTGAAGATTCTGACATAATCATCCGAAGAGAAGAATGTCCCTTTTTCGCTCGAATAAGTAGCTAAAAGGTCATGATAAGCAAAATTCGATACTATCCAATTCTCTTCTCTAGTTCTGTTGAAATTCAAAAGTTGACGATTGGAGTGTAATATCTTTGAGCCCCATTCAAGATAAAGGGGCCATTTTTTTACATCACCGCGACATATCTCGGCAGCACATAGAATCAAAAGTGTAGCTAACTTGTTCAAGATCGCTTCCTTATAATTTGTTACTGATTTGCCTTCGATTGTAGTAACGTGTAAGTGATCAAGCGATTCTTCAACATACTTTCGGCCCTCATTTGTCCACTCCCCTCCCAAGTGGAAACAAGCCCACGCCAATATTCCTTTCAACACTCCATTGTCCTTCTGTGCCAAAGGTAAGAAAACATTTTGGTATGAGTTGGAATCATTTTGAGAAATTGGTGCTATTGAGACCTTCGCAGATAATATTTGAACGTAGTAATCATACAAGTAGAGAGCACTTTTGGATAGTTCCGGAAAGGGTGAAGGAGGAAGAGTTGGAGATGGGCTTATTGTGCAATTAAAGTTAGCAAGTAGCTCATCGAATGTAGAACTTGAAGGCGAAGCGAGAGCCTGGGTATCAAAGTTTCCGAAGATTTCAAACAAATTGGGAGATACGATTTCATCAAAAAAAGGTGGTGTTCCTGTATAGCCCAATTCATTATTCCTACGTACTTTTTTCTTTGTATCATTTGAATCTCGTCGCAGCTCAATGAGGGGAAGATTTAACATCAAAGAATTTTTGGAGGAGGATAGTACCTCTGTGGAAGGATGATTTCCAAGTCGTGTTTCTTTATGTGATGACGAAGAATACTTCATATTCTTTGCCAGCAATAGATATCCGTCACTACCATTACTCTTAAATGGCTCCGTCACGACCTTTATGTTCGCCTTTGTATTAAGAATATCATCCAGAATGTCCCGCATATCCAGTGTATCTTGAATTCTACTCTTCCTTTTTCTGAGTTTAGATTCGCTCTCTTCTTTTTCAATTTTTTCCTTCAAAACTCTCATCTCTTGCTCGGACATTGCACATGGATCGCTCCAAGTGCATTCTTTACCTAGTCTTTGACAATCTGAACAGACGGGTTTAACTTCGTTGCACTTCTTCTTTCTCACTTTACATACAAGACACCCATTTCTAGATCTATTGGAAACTTTGTGTCTGGAAAAATCATTTCTACTTGCAATAATTTTCATCTTACCATCAGACTGTTCGTGGTCATAACTTTGCGGGACATCAAAAAGATCATCAGATTTGATCGGCTCGTCATTTTCTCGCTTCCGTTTCTTGGAATCTCTTTGTTTTGAGTAGAATGTCACCAACATCTATCTAGTGTCGGTTCCTTTGAATATTATACATGGGGTTTCAAGATAAGAAAACGCTTATAACACAAAACTCTTTTAGTAAAATGTAAAAATGTAAAAATGTAAAAATGTCTAACATCACCCTCAATAGGCTACATGTCGCCAAACCGTACCACCGATTCCGATCAATCCTGTATCGGCGTAAATTTCAACACGGTGGGAGAACTTTCTATTGGTTTCTAATTCTGTATGCAAGCCGTGGTATTATTGCGGCAAACCATCACCTTGATTGAACACCAAATCACTAGTGTGATTCTAAAACATTTCAAATATAGACCTAATACAACTAATTTTTTTTCACGGGATAAGAGTTTGCCGTTTATTAATTTCGAAGGGAGATATATATATATACAACTAAGTTTCACTTTACTTGATGTCTTTAAAACGTATTAACAAGGAATTAGCAGATTTGGGGAGGTATGTATTACACGGATTTATAATATCGCTCCTCTAGCGCCATCATGAAACTATCACAGTTTGATAGTAGCATAGAATGACTTAGCGTCTCAAGAATCAAGTATACTAACAGCTCATTTGTAGGGATCCACCGTCTTCTTGTTCTGCTGGACCCGTAGGGGATGATTTGTATCACTGGCAGGCGTCGATTATGGGACCGCCAGATTCACCTTATGCTGGCGGGGTATTCTTCTTGTCTATCCATTTCCCAACGGACTATCCATTTAAGCCACCTAAGATTGCTTTCACAACAAAGATTTACCATCCAAATATTAATGGTAACGGAAACATTTGTTTGGACATTTTGAAAGATCAGTGGTCTCCTGCCTTGACCATTTCGAAAGTCTTGTTATCAATCTGTTCTTTATTGACCGATGCGAATCCTGATGATCCGCTTGTACCTGAGATCGCTCATATTTACAAGCAAGACAGGTCTAAATATGAAGCTACAGCTAAAGAATGGACCAAGAAATATGCTGTTTGAGATCTGAAAGCAAGAGAATAGGGAATTAATAAATAGGATTATACACTTAGAATTTGTTCTTATTCTTTTCTAGTCTATCTTCTAAACGTATAATGTTTCTGGTAGTCGTTGGTTTATTGAGGCTCAATTACATAGATAATATCATGATTGCATCTTAAGCTCAGATTCCTTGTAGGCTCCCATTCGAGAAGTTTAAATTGTTTGCACGACTTCGATATTTACACCTCGAGATTATTCACTGCGATACACTAACGCTTAGGACTACTAATCAATTGAATAAGTTAATATAATATTGGTAAACCTGAATCTATAGGCATTCGTTTATATCTGAACGTCATAATTGGGATTTAGGAACCGATTTTATTATTATTCGAATATCAAGAGGCTACTACTTTTGTGTAACTAATATAACAACTATTATTACAGTGCTTTGTCTTGTGGGGGAGCGTCCACTTAGATTAAAACATTCTAGGGATACGCTGTTATAAGAAGATTGGAGCTGAGGCAGAGAATATGGAAAAGTTAACAGCTTTTCAGCTAAATAATCCTCGAAAGTTATACTTATTGGCGAAAAAACTCGATGAGCGACGGTATTTCGAAGTTTTCTTGCATGATTCCCAAGCGAAGGTTTTACACTATATTCTTTCAGCTTCCTCTTATGATATATGGTATAATTTTCTCGAGGGTAACTGTGTTCTCAAGTATTTCAAAAATGAGGATATAGATCTTGAAGATGCCGTTGAAGAAGGAAACCAGGCTATCAAAATGCTAGCTTTGCATATACGATATTTGCTTTGGGAAAAGGCAGTAGATTACTATTATAACTCTGACAGCTTGGACGGCTATTACATTGAAGAAGTCTCTGATGACTATGAGCTCATTGACCAATTGGATGATCTTAGTGATGATCGAAAAGAAAACAGCGAGCAAAAGATAATCGAGACTACATCGCAAGCAGTACGGGAAGAAGAAGAAAATTACGATGATGATGATGATGATGATGATGAAGAAGAAGAAGGCGAGGAATCACATCTGAAGCAACAAAATGTTCCAGCTTCTGAAGGAAAACAAGATAATACGGAAATCAAATATACTGAAGAAAACCAAGTAATTTTAGAGATACCGACTTCAATTTTTAAAAGTGAGAGTGAGCTGCATGTCAATCAAGTTTCGAGAACTGATTTTGAACAACCTAATAATGAGGTTGCGATGAATGATCAAGAGGCACTAATAAAAGAATTCAACAAAGTCTACCACAGTTTTGAATACGATCGTGAAACGCTCATCAAGCGTCGGAAATTGGAGAAAAGTGACATGAAATTGGAAGAATCGCAAACTATAACGGAAAAGGATGCTGATTCATCCTCTAACAATATGAGCATCAATTTGGGCCCCGCTTCAACTTCATTGCAGCATTTGTTGGAAACTATTCAACAGAACAGAGATGAAATTTCTCTTAATGACTTTGAATTGCGAAATCTCTTCATGGATGTCAGAAAAAGTCGGGGAAAGTGGGCAAGTGATGAAAGGGTTGGTCAGGAAGCACTTTATGAAGCTTGTGAGAAAGTTGTTATGGAACTACGAGGTTATACAGAACACTCGACTCCATTTTTGAACAAAGTATCGAAACGGGAGGCGCCTAATTATGGTCTCATTATTAAAAAGCCTATGGATCTTAATACTGTAATGAAAAAACTTAGAGGCTTGAGTTACAATTCAAAGAAAGAGTTTGTAGATGACCTTATGTTGATTTGGTCAAACTGCTTGACATATAACGCAGATCCCAAGCATTTCCTTAGAGCTCATGCCATTGCAATGCAAAAGAAGACCATCAAATTAATACCAAAAATACCGGACGTTACGATCAAAAATAGGACCGAGTTAGAGAAGGAAGAAGAAAATGGCGAGCTAGAAAGTAGAAACGATTCTCCTGACCCTGTTTCAGGTAAAAGTTACAAAAAAGGAAGAAAAAGGGCCAAAGAGCAAGATCAGGTAGTAAAATCAGAGCCTGAAGAACCTTCGGAAACTCCAGAACCCGTGCAGTCAGCTGTTGGATCCAAAACTATTCAAAGTACACTGGCTGCTGACTCTGCGGCTGTAGATCAAATTGAAGAGGACGAAGATGACGATGAAGACAATAATGATGCCGCTGACAATGATGAAGAAGAGGAAGAGGAAGAGTTTGATCCCGAATTACAGGCATGGAAGACATTAACCGCAAAATCTAGAGCTGAGTACTGTGCTCAAAGGTCACAGTTGTTTGACGCATCATCAAAGTTGAATATGAGCGCACCTGCAATTTTACGAGGATCGAGGGCCATGAACAATTTTAGCCACTACTTAGCTAATCAGGAAGTTGTTCCAAAGAGTGGAAATTTAATAGAAGGAGAGGAACCTTATTTATTGGAACATGATATTACTGGAGGCGTCCCTGGTCTTTTGTATAGAGGAGTTGAAGAAGATGAAGAAGATAGGAGAGAGCAAAAGTTGATTGATTTTGACCTAGGGCAACTGAGAAGGAAACATTCAAGCTTCGTTTTGCCTACCGACTCAGGTTTGAATAAGTTATACTTTGAAAACATTACAGAAATTCAAGAGATTAGAAGGATATGCTTCAAAATCTCGTTAATAAGACAAATGCAAACCCAGCAGTTCGTTCATCATACTCAAATGAAGCAGCCAGAGATTGAACCAATAAAAGAAGTCGACGTAGATCCTATATCGCGGCTTGCAAACCATGATCCTTTTACTCAAGAAGTTCAATATAGCGTTTTGAGAAGAAATGTGAGCAAGATAGCTATGCAAACAGGATTTGAATGTACAGAGCCCGTAGCTATTAATACACTTACTCAGATTGCCGAGAGATTCATGAGTAATCTTATTAAATCGTTGAAATTGCATTCTGAGTCTAGCTCTTCAAATAGATTAACGAGTCGCCAAATATTACTTCTTTCGCTTCTAGAGAATGGAATTCAGAAGCCCGATGATCTCTATACATTTGTTAGTGAAAGAATTGTGAAACAACAGGAAAAGTTAAAGGCTTTGCGAACAAATTTGTCTAATTTTTTGAAAGATTTGTTAAGACCAGGGTTAGAAACTTTCAAAGAGAACAACTTTGAAGATAATAGCGAACAGTTTGTTACAGGTGACTTTTCAAATGATATTGGGGATGATTATTTTGGTTTCAAGGAATTAGGATTAGATAAAGAATTCAAGCTATTAAGTTCTTCTATTCCTATAAATTTGTTGCATTCAAGGCTACAGAATTCGTACACGAATAGTGATAGCGTCACGAGGCAACAGAGATATGAAGATTTAATAGAGTTTGAGGTGCCGAGACTAACGGCTGCTGATATCGATAATCAAATAGGTTTATTAAAGTCGTTTTATCAAAAGTTACTTGAAAAGTCAAAAACTCTTTTCATAAAGAATCAGAAAAAGAAAGGAGAATCGACAGAATTGCCTGATCCCAACCTGCTCCTCTTGATCGAAGATGAAGAGTTACCCCAGAAACAGAGAAATATAAGACCGAGACTACCACCTACTGGTAAGATTGCATCCGTGAAAAAAAGAACTATTGCAGGATCTTTCTTTTTACCTGACGATGAAGGTCTTATAGATCAGACTCACAAAGGAGAATCTGCTATGGTATAGCGAAACATGCTATTCATTATCTTTAGATGTCATGTATTTATGTAGATTAGTAGATTGAATATTCTGTGCATAAGAAATCTTCGCGACTATTGAACTTTATTTTAACGTTATCAGAAATTAATAAAATATTAGGAAACACGAAGGAAGGCAAATGATTCTCATTCTTTAACATGAGCGCGAGTTCAGATACTGAAGTTAAAAAGCAGTCACTACTGCTGACGATTTCAAAGTTGTCTAAAAATGAGATAGTAGGGAGAGACATATTTGGTAGAACTGTTCTTCATATATTAATTTTAACAAATAGGCTTGATTTATTGAAACATCTACTCAGAAATAGTGAAGTTAAGAAAGTTTTACCACTAGCGGATTACGAAAATGGCTGGAATTGTTTGCACTATGTTTTTTTCTACAAAAGGATAGCTTGCTTTACATTATTATTAGAACAGCTAGGGAACAATAATAGCTTGCAATCCAACACTTCCTTTTATGAACTTATGAGGAGCAAAGATAGAAACAAACTAACACCAATACAACTATTAGGCAATGATTTCAAAGATCTTTATTGGATACCTGAATATATTGATGAGAATAACGAGTACCATTTACAACATCGGTTTATTGTGAGCGAGGGTCAATCACTGGAAGGAGCCAACAAGGAACCATCTGCTCGAAGAACGAAGAAATCTGAATCCAAATGGCTGCCAGAGTCAAGATGTGGCTCAGACATCTATATGTATGGGTCTAATATCAATAATAATTTAGGCGTGGGAGATGCCTCAGATCGGGCAATTCCTTCTCGCTTGTCACATAAATTTTTCAGAGTTAATGTCAACGAACAAGCTCTGATTTATGAAAAACTACAAAAACCAAGATATAGGTCGGTAAAGTTATCAAAAAATCATTCTTTGGTGCTCACAAAAGACGGAAATTTGTTTTCTTGTGGCGTGGGTTCTAAAGGCAGATTGGGCCACGGGACAAAAGATTTAGGTAACGATTTTCGATTTAAGCTCATAGAATTTTTTCATTACAGTGGTCTCGGATCTCAAACATGCTGCCAACGAAAGAAAGTGAAAGAAATAGCTATTTCCAACCATCATTCAATTGCGTTGACTTCGGATAATGAAATATACACATGGGGATTAAATAACTTCTTTCAGTTAGGGCCCCTGGTTTCATGTTCAGCTTCTGCTACGTTGGGTGGGTTTAAGGACCAAAAGGAGGCGTTTGATGCAACACCTAGAGAAGTTTTATGTGGCGATTTGAGGCGAAATACTCATTTCATTAGGGGAATTGCTGCCTCAAATGTTCATTCTTTAGCTTTTGCGAAGAATGACATATTTTTTTGGGGATTAAATCTAGGTCAAATGGGGTTCACTACAGATGTTGGTAAAATACACGAGTTTAGACTGAGGGCCACATTGTATAAGGGAAGAATTCAAGAGACTCCCAAGAAGATATCATTGAGAGAGGATATCAAGTTTGTTGAAACTAGCGAGACCTGTACTTGTGTGATAACAACTAATAATGAAATTCACATGTACTTCCAGCATCAACATTATAAGCTTCCCAAGATACCAGCCAAAGGGAATCTTGAAAATAATTTTGATGTATTCAAGCCCACGAGGTTAACACAAATGATCAGTATTGAAAAAGTTGCCTTAAGGAATCATCAATCTATTGCTCTTTTGCTCGATAATGGTGATGTTGTAGGATTCAATTTATCTCAGGATGACTTCAGAAATACAAAATACAATTTTGTGTGGAAATCTTATGACAGCGATATGCGAGCGGTCGACATTGACGTATCTGGTGATGGCTCGATAATTCTTTGCACCAGGAATGGTTCCTTATTCCTCAAATCAAATCAGCCAAGACTGCGAAAAAATTCGATGGTTGAATCGTCTAAATCTTTGGTTCCTTTATTTAAGAATAAGTTCAGAAAAATAGAAAGTATGAATAAAGTTACGAAGGTTGCTTGCGACTCTGATTTTTTGTCATTTGCGTTTATCCGAGATGAAATTGATGCATTACCTTTTAAACTACAGAAAAATGATTTTTTTAAAGACATTGAGTACCTTAGTGCCATTAATAATGCGAAGTGTGATAGGAAACAAGAGATGATTCTTCAAGATCCCAGTGCAAATGATAATTATGTTACAGACTTTTTGTATACTAGTATAGTCAGAGATAAGAATTCCTCGCAAGGTTCCGCCTATTCACGAGATATTCAAGGAGAAGAACAGCATGAAGATGACGAAGATGAAGAAAAAGAAGAAGGTCACGAAGAAATCAATGACTTAAAGTGTTCTTTTGATTTACTCTATCGGAGACACATCAGTAGATATGATTCACTGACCCATAAGAGGACAACGGTAAGGAAAACTTACCAGAATTCAGTTTCAAATGGTGTTGCCTCAAGAATTCATAACTATTATTTGGATAAGGAGATGGAAATTATATTAAAGAGCTTAACGAAAGGAGATAGAGATTATGATTTTGTGATAAAAATACTCAATATCGATGTTTCCGTTCCTTTCCATAAAAAGATATTCGAAAAAAGGAGCCCCTTTTTTAATAAAATTTTGAACAAATCTTTTAGCGGTAGATTTGACGAAGGTGGCTTGACGGGGCACGTAGATCTTATTGAGAAGGTTATAATCATTGAAAACCAAATCGATATAAGATCATTACTTATATTCGTATATCTTGTCTACACCAACACAACGTTAAGCATTTGGGATCAATATCCCACTGGCTCAAATTGCCCATCTGAAATAAGGGTCGTGAAAGAAGGCTTTGAAAGTCTTTTGCATTTGTCTCAACTAGGAAACAGTTTTGGAAAACTACCTAATCAAAGACAGTTTTTGAAAGCTTTCGAAAGCATACTCGAAGAGAACGACGGGAACGTATTAGTCAATTTAAAGGATGGTCTGACAACTTGTTACTCCCCTATTCTTATCGCAAGGTCTGCATTTTTTGAAACAATATTTTCAACCAGATGGACCACCAATATTTATACAATAAACTTCGAGTCATTCAGCCGATTTCAATTTAATGTGATTTTGATGCATATATATGGTAAAAGTAATCATGATTTATTCAACATGTTTAGTGAAATACTGAACAGTTGTGATGATTTTATAAACCATATGTTGGAATTCATAGAAATTGCCGACCAATTAATGCTCTTTGATTTGAAAGATCTTTTTCAGCTAGCTATTAAGGATCTCGTCACTTTGAATAATGTTCTCATATTATTATTGCATGCAAATAATATGAACGCAAAAAAACTTTTCATGAATTGTTGTTGGTTTTTTTACAACAATCTTGAGATATTGTTGTTCGACCCCATGATCAAGGAATTACCACTTGATGTTTTGAAATCTATGGAAAGGCATATGATTTTTTTTCAACGATGTAAATCAGTTGATCTTTGGAATTCAGGACATGTCACTGGATTATACGAAGACAAAGGTTGGTTTAAAAATAATTCAACTTTTCTAATTTCCTCATTTCTCTTCAATCGCATTGATTTCAATGAGCTTTTTATAAGTGATAAAAAAGGATGTAATGGCTTTGAACCATTAGTAGAAGCAAAATATGAAGAGAAAAAGTTTGATTATAAGCAAAAGAATAGAAGTAATTCAAGGAAGAGCTCATCTAATGGTTCCGACGTTGATATATTCAGAAAATTTGCTCAATCGGAAATACGCAAGGCGAATGAATCTGCAATAGACGAAAGCTTTGAAGAATTGGAACAGGATTCTAAAGGGGAAAGCTCTATTCATAATGCATCATCTACAATAATAACCCCTAATGAATCACTGTCTGATAAAGAATCATTTAAAATAAATCGAATACGCACAAGCCCTGAAACACCTCTCCTCTCTAAAGAAAATCAATCGGCTTTGAGCAATCCTCAAAGAAAGAATTCAACTCCTATTAATGCGTGGAATTCTAAGCCGGAGACATGCTACATAGAGAAACAACCGATATTAGGCAAGGAAGTTTCTGCGAATACCAAGGGTTCTTCTAAAGTGAAGATAGGTCCAACTATGCGTTTATCACAAAAAGAAAGGAAAAGGTTAGCAAGCTCTAATTATAATTATAGTTGTGAGTCTACAACCAGTGGTAATACGTGGTCTATAGATGGGCAATACTCATCTGGGAGCTCTGAAATCTCAGTGAGTGAAAAAAGTTCCATAAGAAAGGATGAAAGTAACCAAAATCTAAGTAAGGATCACGAACCATATTCCTTGAACCCCAAAGAAGAGACTACGAACGTATTGTCACTAGCTGAGGTAATGCTCCAAGAAGCGCTTAAGGTTGAAGAAGCTAAGGAGATACAGAGAGAACGTCAGTCGTTGCAAGATATTCAGAGGGAGCAAGAATTTGCGAAGTGGTGGGAAGAGGAAACTGCGAAAGTTCAAAAGCAAATGATGCCACAAGAAAAAGGAGACTTGAAAAAAAGTAATAGACAAATTAAATCAAAGGCCCCGAAGAGAAACAGAAATAAAGTCATCAATTCTTTACCACGGTCTTCTATGAGCCAAAATTTAAAAAATGAAAAGTGAAGACTTTTTAGCATTTTTATTTATAGTTATAGACTTGTATCAAATAGAACTCTTTCTTTACCAGTTATTAATTCATTACAATATTAGATTTCAGCCTCCTCAGGAAACCATCCAAATTCATCTAGATCTATCGAATAGCTTTCCAGAACTTCTACGCCTTCTGACTTCAAAATACGCGCTTGATCAAGTTGCCCCTTTGAATTTTCCCTTCGTGATATCTTGCCACTGCTCAGAACCACTCTCCACCATGGTAGGTTCTTCAAGTTTATTTCAATGTCATTCACTTCGTTTAGCTCCTTTATTATGTATGCACAGTGTTTTAAGGATGTGCCGACCTGTCGAGAATTTTCAGGCTTGCCCAACAAGTACGCAATGTGACCTGTAACAGTTAGAAAAATCTTTAAGAATGGAGACGGATAACTTACCATAACTTGTTACATGTTGCCAAGGTATTTGGCTCACAACATGATAAACAGCACAATGGAAAGCCCTGCTTTCATCATTGAGCTTCATAGTATTTAGAAATGAACACAAAATTTACAATAAAAATTTTAAGCTGAAGTCCCATTAAAACCTATATAACATGCCTAATATACATTATAGACCAGTACCGGTATTTACCAGAATATAAATCCATATATAATAAAAGCACTTACAAAGCTAATAAAGCACCAGCAGCTAAAGCAGCAGCACCGGCAACACCGTATTGGCCCTTACCAGCAGCAGCACCTTCCCAAGTGGAAACGTTAGCAACGCTAGAAACTGGAGCAACAGAGGATGATTCCTCAGCTGGACAGTTGGTGACTTCTGGACCACATGAAGTGATGGTAGCCAAAGTGGTAGAGACATCAGTCTCAGTGACAGTGTCAGCCTTGACAGCGACGGCGGCAACAGCGAATAAAGCGACGATTGAGAATTGCATTGTAGTAGTTAGCGAAAGACTTGTAGTTGGATTAAATTGATCTAATGATTAAAAAAAGTTAGGAAGAAAAAAGGTAGCCAGTGTCCCTATTTATAATTTTCCATGAACCTCATTCTACTGTAATCGAGCCGCCTCGACAGAGTGATACTGCAATTCTCACGTTGTGTCGATTCAATCAAAACAATTGCAAGCTGGGATTGTATGTTCGCATGCTCGTTTAAGTTAAAGGTAAATATTGACAATACAGTTCGCTATTAAATTTAGCTTCGCGGCCAGCGCGTTTCGTTTCTAGACAGTGCAGCCAGCGAAAAATTTTCACAACCGCAGACACAAGATCAGAGATCAGGGCCTGGCCAGACACGAGCCGTGTTTTTTGGGAGACTGATCCAGTAAACGGGTTTCTCGTCTAAGGACTTCTCGTGAAACAAGACGGCATATAGTCTGCTTTTCTATTACGATGCCAGTTGTAATCTGGCTGGCCGCGATTAACAAAAGCAAGCACTGCTGACTTTTGAAAGAAGATGGAATGGCTCTCTTTATTTGGTATGAAATATACACATGAACGCTACTTAGTTATAAGGTGGGGTTACTTCCTGATAGCCGTGTTACTCGTGCAATTGTATCCCGGTTGCCAAACCCAGCAGATGTTGATCAAGCTGGTGATCCCTCTCTTCTATGGGAAGTTCCTCCGAAATAGCGGAATGGTCTTCCCGAGAGTCGCTTTCGAAGCCTTTCACGAAGTCGGCGAAATCAGACTCTAATATTCGGGAACAATAGATTAACAACCGATAACGTTTTTCCATAACATGAGGATCGAAATCTTGACCCAGATCTTCATCTAGATTTCGATCAAGATAATTTAATTCTTCCTTCGTAGCTCGGTAGCTAGAATGGTAAGTAACCTGAAAATCAGTTGAATGTTTCGAATTATATCTTATTAAATGTTCATGCATTCTATCCTCCAAATGGTTTACAAGGTTTTCTAACTCATTCATCTCGATGTCCTTCTCCTCGTTCAACTTGTTTTTAATTTCTGAATGTAATGATGGAAAGAGAGTCAAGATTTGAATAATTATGTCCTTCCAAAGATTAATTAAATTATCTGTAACCGTGAATGTCCATCTTCTCTTTTTGATTAAATATTCATAATCTCTTGTCCTTGATACTGAATGCTTGATCAACCGATTCGTCAATGCTTCAATGACATTATCAGCGAGTCTTATTCGAAGGCTTTGAGTGAAGCGCAAGGTACTAGACGTAGTTCTTAACAAGATATTAACAGTCCTTGATACTGTGCCAATATCTTCATTTTCTGGCCATATCCTTTCCTCTATCCAGTCCAATATGAAACTATTTGAATAAAACAAGACATATAAAACACCTAAAAGCAAAACTATGACAATATTTTGCTTCCAAAATTTGAAAAGTATTTGATTAAGACCAAAGACATATACGAAAAAAACAACCTTGAACATATTAGGAATAATGACATGGAGGTTCCTACTAAGAAAACTTATCATCCCTCGAATAATTGATACAGAAATGTTAGTAATAAAACCGGCCGCGTCAGCATTACCTCCCAGGCCCTCGTTGGATTGAGGATGCTGAGTATTATCAATCGCATTTTGACCATCATTATGAATCAACACTTTCACTTGCTGCATCAATGATCTTTTGTCGGAGCCTTGGAATGTATTATTTAACCTTGCTGCACCTGAGGGGCTCAAGAGTAAATATGGTTGATGCATACTGTTGTCCACTATAAAACATTGTGAGCTGCTTAGTGAGGCACTTTGCGTTTCGTTCTCAAGATTCAATTTTATATCGTATATAATAGGTGAAATATCATGCTGCGAAACCAACAAGTCCTTTGAGTTGCCTCCTGTTGAGTGTATCCTGTCAAAGGACTCACCAGTCAAATTCCATTCATTGCCATCCGCAAGAACTATTCTAGTGGGCTCATAAGGAGAGAACTTTCTAGGACTTTGCCTATTCCCTTGCCTTGAAGTCTGTGTATTAATATTACTTCCTTCAGCAGGTAAGAACTCAAACCTTCCAGGAGCCCTCAAGTCTCTCCAAAAATCCCTGCTCAAAACACCTCCTGATCCATTTAAATTCTCAGAGACTTCCAAATTTATTGAAATAACTTCTCCAGGCTGTAAGCGTTCTCTTTCCGAGGATAGGATATCATATAGACAAGAAGCATCATTCTCATATGGACTCACAATTAAGTGAGTATTATAATACAAGCTAATCTGATCGTAAAACGTTCTTGCAACAGAATTGTGATCCATTCTGTATATTATCTGATCTTTAAACTCCTTGACTGTTGTACGCAGATTAATTTCAAATAAATTTGATCCCTGCTGTAAGCTTGGAAAATGTGATTCAATTTTGATTAGATAACGTTGAGTATTCCCCAGTACAGGAACTATTTTAAAAATAACTGGTATCATTGGTGTAACATCTATCTTGAGGATCTGAGAAAGTGTGAGGCTGTTATCATTAATGACTTCATTTGTTGATGTCAAGAGGAATTTGAAATTGCCACTATGGAGTGATCCTCCACTTTTCTCTATCATGTAGTCTCTTATTGTATCAATTGAGGAGTACAAAGATTCTCTGAAGGTAGATTCTTGATATTTTCCGCTTGCATCCCACCACTGTACAACCAAATCAAAGAATTCTATTCCTGGATCTCGCCGTGGAACTGAGGGTGAATGCATTAACGTATAATCAATAGTGAGTCCAACATTCTGATAACTTTCACCGATCACTTGAGCTGTTTGTAGAATATCACTAAGGCACTCATTATCATCTAGATCTCTTTCTTCATAGACTAAGTGCAAGAATAATGGTCGTAGGGCGAAGTGTTCTGAATTTTTCCAAACCAGATTTTTTATATCTTTAATTTTATGCCTCAAAGTCACATTTACTATGTATTCATCTCCAATAAGTTTATCCTCCTCTTCTGAAAGATTCAAATGCTTAACTTTCAAGAACAAAGGGAAAGGAACGTCCATCTTGAGCTGGATAAAAGGTTTATAGTAGTTATCTGCTTATACCACTTTTCGCAAAAGTATATTAGTGAACTGTATATTAGCAAGTACCAGGTATAAAATAAGTAATATAGTACTATTTACAAGATAATTTCCTCTTTGGAAATACATATATATGTATACACATGATTTTGTTCACTTCTTGATTGCATGATATCTTTTACCCCTGAAGGCAAATATCTGATTGTTTGCTTGAAATGTTTCAGTAGGATTTGTATCCATTAAATCCAATTTAGTAGATCCAAAAATGTTTTTTGTCGTATCCATCAACACGTCCATCTCTTTATTCAATTTATGATTTTTGAGCCAGTCAACCTCCCTCAGTATATCCCGTTCATGGTATCCAGTCACAAAGACAGCACATTTTGACTCCAATAACCCTTTCAAAGATTTATCCCACACTAGCTCATCAGCAGTCGTAAAACCGGGATGAAACAAGAAAAATACATCCAAGTAAGGATCAAATGGAAATAAATCTTGTGTATCATAAACATCGTTGAAATATTGTGTATGGTGAAGGAGCGATATTTGCTCGTCAAACTTATTGACCATGGGCCGACCATGCGGCTGATCTGTAGACTGAAATGATCTAGTTTCAGGATCAAAATAGCACTCAGGTCCTATGAAATGAATCTCAAACTTAGTTTCGGGAAACAAATAGCCAAACTGTTTCCAAACATATCCTGGCAACATAGCTTCCATCTTTGCTCCTACCAAAAAAATCCTCATCGGTCTTTCTTTAAATGTACCCGAAGTATCCCTTGATTTTGCATAAGGAGGGTACAAAGTATAACGAAGTGCAGATAAAGATCTTAGACCTTCTAAAGCAATAGGTCCCTTGGGCGCAATATCATATGGTGAAAACTTATGCATAACAGATGCGATAGTTATGGGATAAGTTAAAACTTTGGATGCTGCAGCTAAGTTGAATTCAGTGTTCATAGGGTTGAAATCTCTAGTATAGAAAAAAGTATCCCAAGATGACATGCTAGTCGTAAAATCGTGTTCCTGTGGACCTGGGAAAACAAATTCATCAAACTTACGGCCAGATCGCAAATCATGCTCATATAGGTTTACCTTTTTCAAAAGTTCATATTTCTTCTCTGACTGATATACCTCGTCTTCTTCCCATGCTTCCTTCGAGTGATGGGTCGGAATACCAGAATATGGACACACAAAGTTAACAGATTTCTTCGTGACTGGACAGAGTGCTTTGGTTCGAATGAATGCCGCCCTCATACGGATATCTTCATACGGAGATTCGTCCCATTTGTAGAAGGGGGTCTCTAATATATCCTTATTATCAGAATTATCCAAAAATAGTATTCTTTTAAGAAGTGATATATTCCTCCATTGACCTTTGAATGATGTTTTAGTGCCTGTTAAACCCGTCTTTGGAGCCAGTCTAATGTAAACTGAGAAGACCATATTTACAGTTCGACCTGAGGGTACTCTGTATACGGACTAAATTACTTGAAATCTTATATTCGTTAAATCTTCTATAATTTTTTAAGCTCGATCATACCGGAGATGATATTTTATCGCCATTCTCAAATTTACACGTTCTATATCTAATCAATAATGTCGTACATTTAGTTTGCAACCAACATGTCAAAATGATGCAAAGAGTAGATTGAAGTGGAGAGTAACTACAAAGCAGTATCAGCTACCTTAACTGTACTCTTGGAAAATTCTTCAAAATTCCATGCATTCTTCGTGGCATCCCATTTCGGAGGATCAACAACGCTGCCATTGTGATCAAGCATATTGTTCGGATCTACCAACTTAACATCTAAAGTTTTCTCTGGAAAAGAGCCATCTCTCTGTATTCTTACCAAGTATATCAATGTTGCATAAAAGTCATAAAGTTCGAACCATAATGTAAAACTGTCACTCCATTGTACCAATAGTTGCTTCTCTTCTAAATCAGTTTGTGGTGCAATAAAAATTCTGCCAATACCATTGGCAACCATTTTTGAAACCTTATTGGCTAACTCTTGATCGGAATTGTACTCTCCGTTAAAGACAAGAACAGTTCTCAAATTAAAATAAAGGTTGGAAGTTGACGTTTCCACTTTATTTTGACCCAAATAAAAGTTACTTCCACAAGGTGATAGCCAAAGACTTGATAAATTAATTTTGTAGAAAAGCGGAACCGGGAATTTTCTATCATTGAATGGTGCCTTATTATTGTATTTTTCAAAGTCAGGAGTATAGGATGGAAGAGCACTATCTATTTCATCAATCAACTTACACTCTATCTTGTTCTCCATATCATCAGCATTAGTAGGTCTCAATTCTCGAATGGAGCATAATTGAGGAATGCTTATTGTCATTTCATATTGGCATGTTTTAACTTCATGGACGCTCAAGATTTCTGGCTTTCCAAGATGATGCAAATGACATTTATAAATCACGTCAACTTTTCTTGGCTGAAGAGTGAGATCACAAAGCTCTCCATCCGAAAGAGTATGTCTTAAGGATCTTTGAGTATGCCTGTCATATATCGATCCAGGAGTAAAAGGGCTCACCTTATTGTCCGTAAGAGAGAAATCTGATGCAGATAATCGGCTACTATTCCACGGCGATTGATTTTCTATCTTTATCGCACCTTTAGAGGGGCCATTAAACCGCCCTAAAATGTACACGTAATCAGGGTATTCAGGTACATGCTTCCCTGTCATCATTAATTTTTCTAGAGAGGGATGGAACTGAGAAACCTTGTCACCAAAACAATATGAAAAAGTCCAATATCCACCATCTAGTGCGTATGCGTACACGCATGAGCTCGTAGAGAACGAGTTTCCTATTACTTCAACTGCATTTTCGATAAGCTTCGTTTCATTGCTGATGGCATAATGATCAGACTCTAAAAGGGGATCAGTTTGCGAGCCATTTCTAGGCAAAAGGCATATATATTGCGCCTGTTCTGTTTCTCTATCTATTTTGAGTATTTCATATATTCCATTATATTGTTCATTGTAGTTCAGTGTTAGAAGAGCTTTTGCGTGATTTTTAGGAATATATGCATCATTATACTTTATTGAATACTTAGATTTACGAAATTGATCATTCACAGCAAATACGACTTGAAGCCAAACGAATATGATGCAGAAAACGTGTAAAACTGTCTTCCTATTCTCCATAATAGTACTATGAGCTAAAGATTAATATAATATTCGCACTACAAATTATAGAAATGATTAAGAAACTAAAATATCGTTGCGAGTCTTGAATAAAGCTCGTCTCAAACCTTAGTTGTGTTGGAATTAATCTTTTCTTTATATTCCTCTACTCTATTACACCACACATGGATGTTACAGAAGCACCAGCAGATGTTCGTGGTCTCACCACTCCACAATTAGATGGAGGAGAGTTCACTGGTCAGTCTGTGCGAAATAAAGTCACCAGAAATGATGATCACAATGAAGATGTTTCAAAAAATGCTACTAACCACGGCTCCTCAATGTTGGAGCTTGTTAGGGAAATCGAAGACAAGCTTGGAGAGTTTAATGGAATTATTGATGCAGGTGACGCAGACTTGGGTAGCAGAATAGACAATCTTGTTAGACGCGTTAAGAGCTTCGAAGACTCTTTAATAAAGGAGAGATCACCTCCATAATAGCTAGAGAACTTGTTTGCATTTGTAGTTATATACATGGTTTTATTATTGATGTTTCCTTTCTTTACTAGTTCTTTACCTACTACTTTCTTTTTTGTGTAAATATTGAGGCATCTAATTGGAAAGATAAGTTCAACTTTTAAGACGAAATTGTAGCTGAAGGTATAATGGGAGCTGAAAAGAGGTCCAAAAACTCCATCAGACGTCAGAAAAGCAAGCTTAGGAAGTTACAGAATCTGAAAGATAAAGTAGACAATAGAGATAAAGCTGATGCAACCAACTTGAGTAACAAGACTAAGACTACGAAAAAACCAGTGTTTAACAATTCTATCAAACAAAATAATGTTGAGTTCGAAGATGATGACCTTGTAGCTGAATATCAATCTGTTTTCCTAAAGTTCCAAAGAACGGATAATGATAGGATAGAGAGTAACACTTCGTCTAATAGTGTTAGCGATCTGAAGGAAGAAAATGAAAGGTGGCGTGAAGTTAGTTCCGAGGATGATACAAGCGATGAAAGTAGTGACGAAAGTGTTAAGTTATCTAGACGACAGCAGAGAATTCGAAACAAGGTGCCAGTATCTCTTTTGAAGGCTTCTACTTCTCGACCTGGAGTTGTCGAAATGAGTGATATTGATGCACTGGACCCTTTTCTCTTGGTCACAATAAAGTCGATGCCAAATGTAGTACAGGTTCCAAATCATTGGTCTTCTAAAAGAGAGTATTTATCTTCAAGGAAAGGTGTGGAGAGACCTCCTTTCGAATTACCAAAGTATATCCAAGATACAGGTATTCAGGATATGAGAGGAACTGATGATAGATCTTTAAAACAGCTGCAAAGAGATAGAGTGCAGCCAAAAATGGGTAAGCTTGACATAGATTATGAAAAACTTAATGACGCATTCTTCAAGTTCCAAACTAAGCCCAGATTATTTGCATTTGGTGATGTTTACAGCGAGGGAAGGGAAGTATCTGACGAGTATATAGATGAAATCGCAAAACTAAAACCAGGGATGGTTTCAAGTAGACTCAGAAGCGCTTTAGGTCTTCCTGAAGCTGACTTCAGTATACCTCCACCATGGCTTGCCGTATTCAGAGAAATTGGGCGACCACCTGCTTATGATTCTCTCACGATCCCTGGCTTAGATATCCCATATAATAATGATGGTTACAAATCTCTGACAGGAGGGCAAAAGAACATCGAAGTTGATATATCGACACATTGGGGTAAACCCCAAGCTTATTTGGAAAGTTCTGATGAGAGTGAGAGCGAGAGTGAGAGTGAGAGAGAGCATGAAAATGTTGATGAATCAAATCTAAATTTAACTAGTAACGAAACAGGAAACGAGTCTCAAAATTATCGAGAGGAAGAACCTCAAAAAGTTGAACTAAGCGAGTTGATGAGTCATTCGAAACCTTTGGGTGCAACCCTTTCTACTGGCGCTGAAAATGAAACTGGCTCGTTATACACTGTCCTCGAAGAGACACTGGCGAAACCAAATAATAGTATACTAAGCAATGAGCATGCCTATGATATTCAGAATGTGGAAGTTGAAGAGATAAAATCACAAATTGGAGGTTCGCCCAGAAGTGCAACACATCCTCATGAAAAAAGTTTCAAGTTTTAGGAAAGTATCTATTCAATTACATTTCTGCTTGTTCAAGTACCCCAGTAGTGCTTGGCTCTTGCATTCGATTCATTTGATTCATTCGTAGCTCCATCTATCGTATGACTTGGAAATAGATTAATTTCATCCAAATTGTGGGTGTTCTGAGGAGTTGCTGCAACGTTATCATTATTATTAAAAGCAAAATTTGACTCTAATGGATTCAAATAGTTTAAAATGTCTTGATCAATTTCTTTGAAGATATCTTCAAGAGAATAATGGGAAGGTATCTCGGTAGGATCAGATGAAACATTCATATTTGCGTATGATCCCACATCTTCAGGTAGCACATGAGACGATAATATTTCAGATGATCCCTTTGGTGGGTCAACATGATCCTTTAAGTCAGTAATGTTTTCTTCCTTATTTGTATCATTCAACTCTTTGGGAACCTCAAGGTTTTCTATCTCCTGATCTTTACTCATGTTCATAAGGTTCACCAAATTCAGATTGTCTTTATAAGCATTCAGTGGCGCATTATAGCTCTCTGAGAAGATCATCCATTTATAGATTTTACTTAAAATAGAAGACATTTGAGAACATGCCAACAGCTTGAATTCAAACTCATTCTTTTCAAATATTTTTGAAATTTCATGGAAATATTGCTCAACACTTATCTTTAAATCTTCGGGGTTATTAGAAGGAAAGCCCTTCTTGAAAATTTGGGACTTTAGCAATAATCTTAATCTAATAAGTAGAATTAAAGCATGCAATGGTCTATAATAAAAAAAACTGGGATAGTTTATAGTCTCTTCCATGTTTAGAATGATAAAAGAATTTAACAAATTTTCACATATCTTTATTAACTTACTTATGTGTTGCAAGTATGCCAATTTATCAATCATTTCGAAGCCAGTCGTAGAAGATTTCTTTCCAGAAAAGTCATGTTGATGATAAAAAATGTCACTTACTAAATTATCGTAGATTAACATGAGCATTTGATAATAAATGATGGCAAGTAAATATTTTTCTTTGGGTGCATCGTCGCTTGGTCCCAAATACTTGTCACTTGATGGTTGCATAAATCCACTTTCTACCAATGTCAGATAAAGTAACTGCTCGTATCCATTTATCACCCACTTGACATTATTCAAAGGCAAAGAATCGATGTTTGAAAGTTGGATAGGTGAGTGGGAATCAGACCCTCGTTTCGTAGAACTATTTATTTCACTCACAGTGTTCCCAGAACCACTTGAAGATAAAAATTCAAATATTTCCTGCCCAAGATATATTACCTGAGCAAAGCAACATAGGAACCTATCATTTTCCGTAGGCAAGTTCTTGCCCTTTTGCAGTAAAAGTTTAACAGCTTCTTCGTGGCTCTTTGACCAAGAGACTAACTTGAACTTTGGCAAGGATAATCCTAATGATCCACAACAGCAGTATACACTGAGAAAGGCGCGTATTTCATTCCTATTGTCCATGGTTTCTTGCAAATATTCCAAGCTACGAGTACCGTATTTTACAGACTCGCTCAAGTCGATGCACAAAGAAACATTGAACGCCATTAACAAGTTCAACTGATTTTTGAAGTTCCCCAATCTACGGGGAGGCGGGCACCATAAAGAAAGGATTAAGCAAGTATAGACTAAGTGGTATGTGAAATCCTCCGACTTCCGATAAAGCTGATGACATATTAAATTTTCAAGATAGTAAGATAATAGATTGAATAATGACACATTATTCAGAGTCTTCTTAGAATCTAGGTCTGGAATCAGGTTGTCATTTATAGCAGTCACACATATAATAGCAGTTAATAGCAAGGGAGAATTCTCAGCTAAAAAATAGAAATCCTTGAGTTTTGAGGAGAATGATATAACAGGATAGTAAGGTAGCATGCTGTTTAAGAAATAATCGAACCTCGCTTGCGATTCTTCTAACGTAATAAGTTTGTAATTAAATACCAATTCCTTGATGAGATTGGATTTCAATGGAATGTCAGGATATTTTGATTCAGGAAGCTGTTCTAAATTATCGGCCTTGGGTTCAGTTGGGCCATTTATGGTTTTAAACTTTTTAGAAATAGACTCATACTGCTTACGAATTTTTACCACTCGAGGAGATTTTGGATCAATAGTCTGTTCCTCAAGCTTATTTAGGGATATCATTGCCTCCTCTAGCAACTTGGCTACTTTTGAACTCTCCTTGGAAATATCTACCTCTTCCACATCAAGCTCCTTGGTTTTTCTTTTCTTTCTCCTTGCAAATTTAGCAGTCGGATCTTCGTCTGGTGAGCATTCGACACCTATAGCAAAACATCTTTTACATGCCAGATAAGATGGATCTTCATAAGAGCATTTCATCTTCAATCTATGACACCTTGCACACGCCCTTACCTGTCTCCATTTCTGGGAAAAGTCATTTCCCGAATTGTTTTGGCTTTCACTAGAATCCAGGTGTCTTCCATTCAGAACAGAGTTCAGCATTTAAGGGAGTATCAATTGAGTCAACTTAAATACAGCTATTCCATTAATTATATTGGACCCTTTAGGTACTTTTGCCCAAAAATATATCAGCGTTAGTAATCAAACTAGTTGATTTTTGAATCCTAGTAAGGATATACCGATATATTTTCTTTCTATCTAATTATTCTCGAATCAAAAACCCCTGGAGATGTCCGTAACCATAGAAGTCGCGATGAGATCCGCGATAAGCCCTAGAGATAACACGAATGTAAAATACAAGATTCTATTTTCTCTAAGTGAGATATTGATCAGTGTCTAAATATATCTATATAAACCAATGAAGATTGATATATTAATGAAACCTGACTCAAAAACATTAATGATAATATGCAATATGATTTTAAGCTCTGAGGGCATTAATTTTCATGACTGGAAAATTAAAAATCAACAGTTGGCATCGTGTCGATTGACTTATCAATCTTAGCACCGAAAGAAGCAATACATTTGGCCATTGTAGGTGATGACCTAGAAATAACGTCGGTGAAGTAGAAATTGTCAATAGGATTCTTTAATGGACTACCGGTAGCCTTAGCATTTTTGTTTTTAGAGACGATGTCTTTAAGACCAATTTGAGCTACTTCCTGAGAAACAGGTTCAATCACATCATGTCTTACCAAGTGAGGTGCAATTTCCCCAAGCCTCGATCTAATAGAATACAAATCGTCATAAGGCAATGGAGAGTTTAAGTACTCGGATAACGCTCTAATGATCTTCCAGTCCTCACGAGCAGAATCGGGGGGATTGGTGGCTGCACGAGTTATCTGTGTCCTACCCTCAGTATTTACGTAAGTGGCAGACTTTTCTGTGTAAGCAGAACCTGGTAAGATGACATCAGCAAAAGTTGCACCAACATCACCATGATGTCCTTGGTAAACTACGAAAGCTTCCTTTGGTATATCTTTACTGGTAACCTCGTCGGCACCTAATAAATAAAGGATTTTAGCTTTAGTTTCAGCTGTCTTTGGATTCAATGTCACAAACCCGACATCAAGGGCACCGGCACGAGAAGCTTCACGATGTAATAAGTTCAAACCATTCCATTCTGGAGTATTGAAATTCGAATGTTTGCTTGCAAAGTCAGCTACGGTATTATAAAGGGCCGCAGCGTCTTCGGACTCAGCAACACCAGAACCAACAATAATCATTGGGTTTTTAGCAGCAGCCAACTTTTTACCAAGTACACCATCAAGTGCCTTTTTCAAAGCACTGGCATCTTTACCGTAGTTCTCGAGTTCAAAAGTAGATTCAAATTCCTGCCCTACATGGCTAATCTCCAAGTTCAGTCTCAACCACACACCCCTAATTCTAGCATTCAAAACTGCGGCTTCAAGTCTTGGGTTTGTACCAACTAATAAAATTTGATCGGCTTCTTCTATGCCATCAATGGTAGAGTTGAAAGTATAATTGGATCTCACATCAACACCGTAAACATCACTGGCTTGCTTTACATCAGTTGTAACATTCTCTGATCCCAATTTATTCAACAAATCTTTTATGGCAACCATGGACTCTACATCGGTCAAAGCTCCAGAAATTGCTTTTATTTCATCTCCCACAGGTTTAATTTTATTAAATGCTGCAGCAATAGTAGACAATGCTTCATCCCAAGTAGCAGGCTCAAATCTGTCTCCATTCCTAATTAATGGTGTGGTCAAACGCTGAGTCTTTAAACCATCGCAGGCAAATCTTGTTTTATCAGATATCCACTCTTCATTGACTTCATCATTAAGCCTCGGTAAAACTCTCATAACTTCCATTCCTCTGGCATCAACCCTAACGTTTGAGCCCACTGCATCCATTACATCGATTGTCTCTGTTCTTTTCAACTCCCAAGGTCTCGCTCTGAATGCATAAGGCTTAGAAGTCAACGCACCAACAGGACACAAATCAATTATATTACCTGATAACTCAGAGTTGATATTTCTCTCAATATACGTTCCAATTTGCAAGTCATTTCCACGGCCTGAAGTACCTAATTCAGGAGCGCCTGCAATATCATTCATGAATCTTACACATCTAGTACAGTGAATGCATCTGTTCATCGAAGTCTTGACTAAAGGACCAATAGCTTTATTTTCGACAGCTCTTTTACCCATCAACTCCTTAAATCTGCCACGATCTGCGCCATACCTATTAGACTGTTCCTGTAAATCACATTCTCCACCTTGATCGCAAATTGGACAATCCAAGGGATGGTTTTCCAAAAGCATTTCGGTAACACCTTCTCTTGCTTTTTTGATTCTCTCTGAATCTGTGTGGACGACCATTCCATTTTGTACTGGCATGGCACACGAAGCAATTAACTTGGGCATCCTTTCAACGTCAACTAAACACATACGACAGTTACCTGCGATAGCTAACTTATCATGATAACAGTATCTTGGGATCATTACTCCAGCCTTATCAGCAGCTTGAATAATGGAAGAACCAGCCTCGATAGAGACCGTTCTACCGTCAACAGTGACTTGCACATCTGCAAATTTTCTCGCAGTAGATGATAGACTACGCTTTGATGCCCTTAATAAAGACGTTCTAACACCCAACATCCTATATGATCCTTCAAGCACTAGATACTTTAATCGTCTTTGGAGTAGTTTGAAATTCTATATGTTCAACTGGGTACGAATATAGTTGTCCTTATAGGTTTTCCTAATTTTGTGATACTTGACTTTCTATTGGGTTACAGTAATCAGATTGATTAAAATCTGATTCGCTAAAGACGGTAAAGGGAGGGTAACGGATTCTTTAATTTTTCGAGGATTAATACTCAGTATGTATCCTGTATACAGATTCACTAATGATAATAGCTAGATAAAACGGCGACTATAAGACATGCATTATAGATTACTATGTTGAGAAAAGAATGATATATCACGGTAGAATTGGTAAATGGAGAGTAAAATTGTGACATTGCGTAGCTTTTTTTTTTTCTTTCATGTATCCAAGTGTTCTATGAGCTTTAGTATTTATCCTTATGAAGCAACTGAGTATCTACTGTGCCATCCCACATCAATTTGCTTCTTCATTTTTTATCATCGGTAACTAGCAAATATAATATTAAAGGAGTAACCAAGAGGAGCCAATTTTTCTGAATCCATGATCGATTGTCTTCCTCTTCTTCAATCACCACCTCTTCTCCTGCATCGTCTTTCACTACTTTCTTTATGATTTTCTTCTTCTCCTTCTTTTGCGGTTCATTCCTTTGTGATTTAGGGTTCAAATTAGGTACTGGACCAAGATCTCTAGTTCTTACAACAACTGTTTCTGTCGCTCCATTTATGAGTGAAACTCTTAAGATTTCACCAATTTCATTAACATAAAGAACAAACCCTTTGTCCAGAAGAGGACGATCTTCGGAGCTAAAATTTGTTAAATCAAAACATCCATTATCACTCAATTTTTTAGATCCAATGCAATAGATCTCTGATGTGCTGATATGCTGGGATGGAAAGTAATTAAAGGAAGCTTCCATAGACTCATTGTTATATTTTAATTCGCCAAATTGAATCGAATTCTTGTCAGTAATTGGGGTTGCCCAAACATCAATATTTGATTCCTTAGCTAGCACCAAAGAAAGACTCAAGAAAAAGACCAATAAGAATGAGTGTATCATTTCATTCAAATAATGTATAGGTTGAATAAATCGTAGGTTAAAATTTAGGTATCAAAATCGCGATTTTTGAATTTTGGTGAAATATATCTTACCATAAACAACATAAGTGCTGAGTAGGAATGCGACGAGAAATTACTCTAGCAAAAAGGTTGACGACTCTTAGGAAAGCGATAAATACGAAGCCACCCCCAAAGAGCTTTCTTTTCTCTAGCATTCAAAATTGTCAAGAATATCTTGATTATTGCAAACACAATAGTATTCAACTAGAATCTACAAATTTCAGAGGTACGTTATATGAATTGGCCGCTATGGAAATTTTGAAGGAGCAGCTACATTGCGATGGATTGTTAAAAGTAGGTGGTGCAAATGATCAAGGTGTAGATATAATAGGCAAATGGAACTTGAAACACTTTTGGGATCAATCACTTCTTAGATTTCCACAGGAGAGATCACTTCAAGATATTAAAAACAATGATTCTATGTTGAAGAGCACAATTGAAGCAGGTGAATTTTTGGATAAAAATGGGAATCGGAAGCTTATTTCTTTAGAAAAAGATATCAACATCCTAGTACAATGTAAAAATCATCAAAGTAAGATAAGAGTCTCAACAATTAGAGAGCTTACAGGAACATATTTTAATCATACAAGATCAACAGATGTCTACAAAAACTACATGTTCTTAATTTCGCCGGGAACTCTTACTAAACAAGCGCATTCTTTAATGGATACCATCGATATCCCGATGATCCATTGTAGGCTCTCTAGTTTGCAATCAATATCTTCAGAGGAAGACGTTTATAAGCTAGAAAATTGGAATGGTCCTGTATTGAAATCAATATATTTAAACCGTCTATCTAGACAATTACTACGTGGACTTAACTTGGAGCTACAGTTTGAATTATTAATGGCAGGAGTAGAATAAGAAGAGCAAATTTAGAAGAATTCCAGGCTCTTTAAAAGCATGAAAAAAAGAGAAGATGAAATCATAAACATTTAAAATAGCTTAGCATCTAATTCTTGTGTGATACCTTCTGATTTTCGTTTGAGTATTACGAGTGTCTCCGCTTCCAGAAGATGGCTTAGAAGTTGACAAACTCTCATGTGAGTTGTCACCAAATCCACTACTCGTGGAGTAAGTGGTTTTCGTTGTCTGACTTTTGAGCTCACTGCTATTTTCATGGCTAGTAGTTGCATCGCTCTCCTGTGACCCTCCTGTTTGTTCTGTTGTTGGTTCTTTCGCATGTACCGTGCTCAAAGTTGTTGGAACACTGCTAGTTGACAGTAAAGAGTTTTTGACTTGAGAGTTATCACTACTTGATTTTATTGGCGTTGTACTGGATGTGGTACTAGATGTGGTAGTGGATGTAGTGCCACTGCTGGCGCTGCTCTTAGAGCTAGTTGCCTTGGAAATAGTGCTGCCAGTGCTAGTAGTACTAATTAAAGTACTACTGCTGCTAGTACTAGAGCTGGTAATGCTGGAAGTCGTGGCCCTGGAGGTGGCACTCAAAGTGCTGGAGCTCAGAGTGGTACTGCGAGCTTTCGACGAGGTACTTGAACTCGATGTGGCACTTGATGATGTATCTAACAAGCTTTTCATTTGATCTGCAAATGTGTCTCCATTATCGGTATTAGCCCAAGCAGCAGATGCATCCCATAGAGAAATACCTCCAAAATGCGAATCAGATTTTATTTTATCGACGTATTCTTGTACTCCAGATGCTGCTACGTAACCGGAACCGGCAGCTGATTGGCTCGCTGGCAATCCCAAGTAAAGCTTGATATTTTTGTTGGGGGAGGTATTTGTAGCATAGTCCAGCCACGTATCCCAATTAAAATTAGTACCTAAGTTGCAATAATTATTATAGAATTGGATAAAAGCAAAATCAATTGAGGCATTTTCCAATAAATCTCCTACTGACTGATCGGGATACGGACATTGTGGGGCTGCCGATAAGTAATAGTCCTTCGAATCATCCTTTTCAAATGAGCTTCTAAGTGCACTGGCTAACGCAGCATATCCGACTTGGTTCAGGTTCTCGATATCGAAGTCGAATCCATCAACAACTGCGTCGTCAAATGGTCTTTCATCATCGGAGCCGCCTCCGAACTTGTTCCATAATGTTGTGGCAAACTCTTTAGCTTCCGAATCAGACGTAAAACCATATGACCCAGTCGCTCCTCCTAGAGACAACAAGATTTTTTTTCCACCAGCTTGGCACGATTTGATATCTTCAGCAATTGTGGGACAATGTAAGAGACCGTCAGAAAAAGAATCTGTACACGCATTTGCAAAATTCAATGCTAAATCTGGAAAACCATAGAGAAAACTCAAAATAACAATATCAACGGAATCACTATCGCAATATGTTGATAGTGCTTCCTGGGAGCCTGCTGAATTTTGACCCCAATAAACAGCAACGTTTTGTGATGAGCTTGAGTCGAAAGCTGCAACATTAATGGCAAAGTATGTTATTGCCAAATAGATCAAGCCTTTGGCAATCATGAAGAATTTTTGTTTTAAGGAATGACTTGAAGTTAGTTTCTAATAAAGATAGACAATTAAAGCTGTGATATATTCGTTGTATATGAAAACTTCATTCTAGAAATTAGATTTACTTAACCCATGGAACATTTATATATATCGAATCTCATCTCTACTCGATGTTGAAATAATGTTGACACTATTTAGTTGCGCTTTATTTCCTCACAAGTAAATTTCAGAGCCCATTTTGTTAGAGCTTGGCAGATAATACAATAAATACGTCAAACCCTGCTAAATCAGGTTCAATGGTAACTAGTTTCGAGAAAATTTTAGTTGCATTTGTCCTGTCCGCCAGCCATTCTCGTAAATTTAGATTATTTTTGCAACCCGAAAACCTTAATCGGGATATGTCAAAAAGAATAAATAATAGGGTATTATGTCATAGGACTAAACTTGATCTTACAACAGAAACATACATTGAGTACAAGAAATGACATCTGCTGTTCCATTATGCACCTTAATTGACAGAAAAGTATTCTTCTTTTGGAAAAAATAGAGAAAATTTAATGCGCTCTCACTAAAGGGGATAACGAGCCAGCATTGGACTTTGACATTACTCGCTATTCTTATTGAAAATTTTTACTGAAGTACAATCGTTTAATCTTTCCTAGCATCTGAAAATGAGATTCAGATTAATTGTGAAGGTAGTGAAGACCTACAATTTATAGTCATAGAATTTTTTTTCTTTTCATAATTTCTTCAGAATATTGTAAAACACACATTTTTGAATAAAGGCACGCAGCAGTAAAAAGCCAAGATAATAGATATTGATTTTAGTAGGACTTCAACTTATAGACAATATTGAGTGGGGAATTTTCAAGGAATAGCTCGTTGAAAGGAACTACATCCTATCAATATCGCTATTTTTAAGTTAACGGCTCAGTTTTATAATACATCAGAACTCAGAAAGATTGCAAAGAATAAAACAATATCTTTATGTAAGCATTAGACTGCCTGTCGATTAGGCACTGAAATTGATCCAGGAGAAGCTCAGTATAGTATATCTTATTATGAGGTTTAAAAATATCTAGACGTATTTTTTCAAACTTTAGCAATTGGAATCGGTTATTTGACAGACGTATTACACTATCATACTCTGGAAAATCCATATTCAATTATACAAGAGATACATTTTGATTCATATATTATAATATTAAGCACTGTCCGGATCAAGTGGATCTTGACCAATCAACCGCTGATATTATTGTTTCTCCTCAGGAATAGGAGACGTGCTTTATTCCATTTTTAGATGTTTGTGTACGAGGTTGGGGCATGTGCACATACGTTCGCCGAAATTTCGGCGGAATGTGTGCACACTTGCCAACTTTGGAACGATCCCACACACAACCACACTAGAATAGCATTGTGTTCTGTATATTCCGGCGAAACTGGACATTGATTGGCGCAACTCGGCGGCTAAAACGATACGTTTCCTCCCTTATTTCTGCTTTCTCGAACTATAAATTGTGACCAGATTCCCTTTAATCTTGGCTGTAACTAGGATCCCAATTTAATTATAAATATTCTTATAAATTGTAAAGATGTCTACCAACGTCAAATTCAATACCACAAAGGCAGTCAAAAAGGACAACACCTTGTACACCAATTTCACGTATGAAAACTCAGTTGTCGAAAAGACTGATGCCGGAATCTTCAATGTTACGCCTACAGCCGTTGATTACCAATTCAAGGTTGATTTGAGTGTTAAAAAGACAGGTTTACTCTTAGTTGGTTTAGGTGGTAATAATGGTACTACTCTAGTAGGATCAGTATTAGCGAATAAGCATAACATATCTTTTGAGAACAAGGAAGGTGTTGTCAAGCCAAACTATTATGGTTCCGTTACACAGAGTTCGACTCTCAAGATAGGTGTTGATCATGAAGGAAATGACATTTATGCACCATTCAACTCTCTTTTGCCATTTGTGAATCCCAATGATTTGATTGTCGGGGGTTGGGATATCAGTAAATTGCCATTAGATAAGGCAATGAAGAGAGCTAAAGTTTTGGATACTGACTTACAAAAGAAGTTGTACCCTTACCTCAAAAACCAGGAACCTCTTCCTTCTATTTATTATCCAGATTTTATTGCATTGAACCAGAAAGAAAGAGCCGACAACGTCTTCAACAAGGGATCTGATGGTGAACCAAACACCAAACAAAAATGGAAAGATGTTGAAAAAATCAGACAAGATATCAGGGATTTTAAGAAAAAGAACAAGTTAGATAAAGTTATTGTGTTGTGGACTGCAAATACAGAAAGGTACGCGGACGTTGAAAAGGGCGTCAATGATACCTCTGAAAATTTGCTCAAATCCATAAAAGATAACCATGAAGAAATTGCTCCATCTACAGTTTTTGCAGTTGCCTCAATTTTGGAAAAAGTTCCATATATTAACGGTTCACCACAAAACACTTTCGTGCCGGGAGTTATCGAGTTAGCCGAACAACATAAATCGTTTATCGGTGGAGATGACTTCAAGAGTGGTCAAACAAAAATAAAGTCAGTCTTAGCTCAATTTTTAGTTGATGCAGGTATTAGACCTGTTTCTATCGCTTCTTACAACCATTTGGGTAATAACGATGGTTACAACTTATCTTCTCCTCAACAATTTAAATCCAAAGAAATATCAAAGGCTTCAGTGGTAGATGATATTATTGAATCTAATGAGATTTTATACAATGATGAAAAGGGTAGAAAAATTGATCATTGTATTGTTATCAAATACCTCCCTGCAGTTGGGGATTCAAAGGTTGCGATGGATGAGTATTATTCTGAATTGATGTTGGGTGGGCACAACAAAATCTCAATTCATAATGTTTGCGAAGATTCATTACTAGCTACCCCTTTGATCATCGATTTGGTTGTTGTCGCTGAGTTTTTATCTAGAGTCAGCTACAAAAAAGCTTCAGATCCAGATGACAAGTACGAAGATTTCTACTCGGTTTTGACCTTGTTGAGTTATTGGCTTAAGGCTCCATTGGCAAAACCAGGTTTCAAGGCAATCAACGGATTGAACAAACAAAGGTTGGGCCTTGAAAATTTATTGAGATTGTTAGTAGGTTTACCAGTGAACAACGAATTGAGATTCGAAGAGAGATTATATTAGCTTAGTCTAAGTAATACACATTTGATATTAAAGTTATTAAGTAGTTCAGTAGATATTTTTGTCTAGTACAACCTATTGTAGACATTCATGTTGCGTCAAGGAAAGAAATAAAAAGGTCATGATCCAATTAAAAGTGAGGAGCTACGGGGGCCGAATTTAATAATTGAAGCAGCAGCATAAAATAGATGTCGATAAATGTCGTAACTTTAGTTGCATAGACTTTGTTGCCACTCTCACTTTGTGTAACCTAACCGACGTATCTTAGTTCCCCTCCTTAGTCGCAAAGGAATCGCATTTGTTGGGAAAGCTTGCCTCCAACACTGGCATGCGTCGATCTAACCTGTAGAAATTTGATTTTATTTCGCACTGTTTTCAGTTAAACGGCAGAACAGTTGAGCTTAAGTGACAGCAAACCTGCAAAATACGTCAGGGTATCTTTCCTGTGACTTTTCTGCCTAATTATTTAAAATTAGTGTTAGCTGCTTAGAGAATAGAAGCATATTAGTGTTGCATTGGCATTGTTAACAGCAGTTTATATTTTGAAACGCATCCATCAATAAATAATCTTGAACTTGAAACGCTAACTCTTTGACAGCGTAATACCATAAAACCACTTAATTCGAAAGATATTAAAAGAGATAAGCATTAGTTTGAAATTAATTAACAATATGGTTGCGCTTACGGTAAAAGTAGGGGAGGCAAAGCAAGGTGAAACAGCACCAAGGAGAAAAGCAGCCCAAAAGGCAGCAGCAGTCGACAAACCATTGGATTCCAAGGCTGCCACATTGCCCGAATTCGTTGAGGAGTGCTCCAAAAGAGGTGGGAATGATAAAGCTATGGGTTGGAGAAACCTCTTGGAAGTACATACAGAAATCAAGAAGGTTAAAAAATTAGTAGATGGTGAAGAAAGGGAGGAAGACAAGGAATGGCTCTACTACGAGAACTCAAGTTATAACTTCCTTACGTACAACGAGTTATGGAATCAAGTGCAAGCTTATTCAAGAGGCTTGGTCTCTTTAGGTTTAAAACCTGATCAGACAAGTAGATTGCATATATATGCATCTACTTCTGCAAAGTGGATGCAAACTTTCATGGCCTGCCTGGTTCAAGGTATTCCGATTGTCACGGCCTATGATACTTTAGGGGAGTCTGGGTTAGTGAGCTCGCTACTTGAGACTGAATCCGAAGGAATTTTTACAGATAATGCCTTACTAGCGCTGTTAATAAGACCACTACTGAAAGCCAAATCAATCAAATTTATCATTCATGCTGAGCCGATTGATGAAAAGGATACTCGTTTGAAAGGTAAACTATATAAAGAAGCTAATGAGGCAAGAGAAAAAATCTTGAAAGAAAGGCCTGATATCACCTTTATTACTTACGATGAATGCATCAAGCTTGGTAAGGAAAACCCGGAAGTTCCGTATCCGAAACCAAAGCCTGAGGATTTGGCTTGTATTATGTATACTTCAGGCTCAACAGGTGCTCCAAAAGGTGTTGTAATTAGTCATGAGAACATCATTGCTGCTGTAGGAGGCATTTCTTGTAATGCTAGCAGGTCTTTGGTGAAGAGAAATGATAGAGTTATAGCCTTTTTACCCTTAGCGCATATTTTTGAAATGGCTTTTGAACTCGCAAATTTTTGGTGGGGAAGTTGCTTGGGTTACGCAAACGTTAAAACCTTAACAGACATCTCCTGTAGAAACTGCGAATCGGATTTGGTTGAATTTAAGCCTACCATCATGGTTGGTGTTGCAGCCGTGTGGGAATCTGTTAGAAAGGGTGTTTTGGCAGAAGTCAGGAAACAACCTGCCTTAGTTCAAAAGCTCTTTTGGGGTGCATATAAAGGAAAATCAACCTTCAATCATTTCAAGCTTCCAGGTGGAGGAATATTTGATTTTGTTTTCAAAAAAGTCAAGGCGAAGACAGGTGGACATTTAAGATATGTTTTGAACGGTGGCTCGCCAATATCAATAGATGCTCAAGTTTTCATTTCTACTACTATTGCCCCAATGTTGGTGGGATATGGATTAACAGAAACATGTGCTAACACCACAATCGTTGAGTTTCAACATTTCGAATTTGGTACAGTGGGAACTTTGACTGGTGCCATTACGGCCAAGCTAGTAGACGTTCCTGATGCTGGTTATTTCGCCAAGAATAACCAAGGTGAAGTTCTTTTGCAAGGAAAGTGTGTCACAAGTGGTTACTTTAAGAATGAGAAAGAGACATCGGAGGCATTCACCGAAGATGGTTGGTTCAAGACTGGTGATATTGGTGAATGGGCTCCAAATGGTGCCTTGAAAATTATTGATCGTAAAAAGAATTTGGTGAAGACTTTGAACGGTGAATATATAGCATTAGAGAAGTTGGAGTCCATTTACAGATCGAACCATATTGTTCTTAACATTTGCGTTTATGCAGATCAAAGTAAGGTGAAGCCAATTGGTATTGTTATTCCAAATGAGACTTTCCTTAAACAATTCTTGGCAGAAGAAAAGGTATACTCAGAAAATGAATTAAGCTCGAAGAGCCTTTCTTCTTTATGCGAAGACAAGAAGGTCACTCGTGCTTTCTTAAAGTCTTTGTTGGCTACAGGTAAGTCTCAAGGCTTAAAAGGAATTGAATTCCTTCAGAACATTGTGTTGTTGGATGAAGAATGGACTCCTCAGAATGGTTTTGTCAGTTCAGCAATGAAGTTACAAAGAAAGAAGATTTTGGAGTCTTGCAAAGACAGGGTTGATGCTGCTTATGCAAGTTCTTAGACTCCAATTGAAGTTAATTTTTTTATGAATTTTTTTCTTTCTTATTTGCAAATTTAGTGCTCCTTTTGTTCGTAGTATAACGAAAACAGTTGCATTTATACATTGGAATATCAAATGCTTTATTATTACTCTGATTCAATAGCTAAATAGGTAAATTAAATGTTTTAAGTATATGTTTAACCTCCATAGATCACTTCAAAGCTCTCCTTTATTTTATCTATTGAGAAGTTTTTATACAAACAAAATTGAAGTAAAATTCTAGCCTTCTGTGGATTCAAATATCCACTGGCTATTGCATGACCTGCATTTTCTATTTCTGGCAAGGAGTCAGTAGGAATCATTCCATCCATAGATCTCTTGGAATAAACGACAGGGATATTTCTCTCCGTAGCTATTCTGGCAAGTACTTTATTAGTTTTAGATGACATGGATCCTGCACCCATAGTTGCTAGTACTAATCCTTTCGCATTTAGATTCTTGACAACAATCTCTATCATGGAGTCATTGAAATCTTGGTGGGCATATAAAATGGGAACTTCAGGACTTACAAATTCAGATACGTTCAAGTCAAAGTAAGTTATCCCAAGTGGCTTAACAGCTGGAAAATAATAATGAATGTGATTATTTACAAAGCTTCCTAAGTAGCCTTGACCAATTGATTTAAATGTATCTAGCGAGTTGGCATTTGATTTCGTAATATAGAATCCAGAACCAATCCTGTCGTTTAACGCAACAAGTACGCCTCTGTCTTTTGAGTTCTTATTTGCAGCTATAACTATTGCTTGGTACAAGTTCATTGGACCATCAGAGGAAATGGCGGTCGAGGGTCGCATGGACCCACACATTACTATTGGTTTATGTGTGTTTATTGTGAGTTGCAAAAAAAACGCCGTTTCCTCCATAGTATCCGTTCCGTGTGTTATAACAATCCCATCAAAACTCTCAATATCTTCAGCTACTTTCTGGTATATTGTCAAGACTTCTTTAGTACCTATGTCCGACGAATCAACATTTAAAACCTGCTCATATTGCAAATTACATGTCATTGACAAATCGGGAATTGTTTCAATGAGATCTTCGATGGTCATATCTACTTTGTAGCCTGCTGTTTGATAGGCTGTTTGACCCTTCGACGCAATTGTGCCTCCCGTTCCGAGTACTTTTATTGTCGGTAATCCATTATCACTAGACTTAGTAAACGCACTAGTATCATCACGAGAAGAAGTTCTGTATTTTACTCTTACAATAGAGTGATCGTGGTTATCTTGATGAACTTCGATATCATAGTTCGCATCCTCAGGATTGCAGCAGCATGGCTGATTATCCACAGTTGACATTTACAATTCAAGTCACTTCTATGGAAGACTATAGATGAGTGTATTGATTGATTCTTTTTTCACTACTACTCTGTTTTTACGAAGTCGGATCTAATATTTCGGTCCCAGCAAATCAATTCTTCTCTCACAATATTAAATTTTAACATTTAGTTCACTAAATAGCCGAAGAAGAGGTCAATATGGGATTTTTTAGTAAAAATGATACTCCAGAGGCTGCACCTAATAAATCTAGACGGTTAGAGTGTTGGGATGCTCGTGATAAGTTTTTTGATTGTTTGACAGAAAACAAGATCGAAAATTCTTTGGACTTGCAAGAGAAACAGAAGGTTGAAAAGCAATGTGGGACGCAAAGAATGGAGTTCAAGAACAAATGTGTAGCCAGCTGGTTTAAATATTTCCAAGAGAAGAGGTATGGCGATATATTGAAAGAAAGAAGAATTAAAGAGTTAGAGGCAGAAGGTGCACAACCGTTACCTTTCAACTTGGGTCGATAAGTGACACTTGTTTTATTTCTTGTAAATATGTACCATTAGTCAATATAGGAGTCAGCGGAAAGCTTACATTGAATAGTACTGAAAGTTCGTTATCTTAAATGAAATAAGTCTATGTATGTATAAAGATTGGATCTCTTGAGCATATTTGCGATCTTGAAGGAGTCAATACATCTAGCACAGATCCCCACTCATATTCTCCTTTCTCCAAGACAAGGAACGTCAAATCAAAATTTACTGAGTCCCCGGGAAGAATTACCCGCTCTATATTACTCTGAAGAACACCATGAATTAATATTCGTCTATCTAGTGAAAGCTGGTATTTTATGCTCTGGACACTGGAGTTCAAAGGTGATGCTACTGGATAAGGAATCTGCCTCAAAATTCCACTAATAGGATATTTAGTGTGGTTTGAGATAGTGGTACGCCAAGTATAGAATTCATCAGACTCCAAAATAAAGTGACAACCTTCATGTTTCGCAATTGCATCATCGGCATCATTTAAAATAGTATTGAATATTTCAACTTGCGGGTACACCATTGCTTGGGCCATTCTATTCGTGAGATAAAAACTCCTCAAATGTATACTGCCCTTGCGCTTATACATGCTATCATGCATAGTTTCCCAGGTACCTTCCAAATGCTCCAATATGTGATTGCGTAACCAGAAATGTGACCTCATCGTTTCTTCTTCTTCTTCACTTATGTGAAAATTTTTGATATATTGTTTCTTCCTTAGGGATGGTATGCTCCTGCTCAAATCTATTTCATTCGTGGACACCCTTCTTAATGGTAGCAAGAACCTAGCTGTTTTTCCAGGGCGAATGGCTTCTTCTATCCTGAAATCTTCATCTGGAGCAAAGTTGAGATTCAACCTCGCTATAACGCTTTCATTCCAAGAATTCCTCAAGTCGACCACTAATAAACAGTATTTGGACTCTTGAGGCTCATGAGACGATTTTAGATTTATATACGCTAGTACCGTCTTGAAGTTCTTTGCCGACAGGTCACTTAAGTTGGACATCAATTCCTTAATAGAGGATGCAATTAAATGAATTAAGTCACAATTAACAACGTCTAGCAAAGGAACAACAGATACGTTTAGTGGAATGTGCATGAATTTAACAAATGTTTTTGAAAGGTCATCTACATTCTTATTCGCGTATTCCAATATGATCTTCAGCAGCTTCATGCCTTTCTTCCCTGTTATTTCATAGTCAATCTTAAGTTCGTCCTGAGGCTTAATAACTTTGTAATCTCGGCTTAGTATAGCTTTGTTAAGAATTTTGAAAGTCTTTTGGTTCATCAAGAGCCATTCTAATTCATATATCTCACTTGCCAGTAATACATGACCTGATGAAGTCAACTTCCTGTTAATAGGTTCCAAGGTAGAATCCCAAAAGGAGAATGACAAATAATTAATATCTTGGTCCGAGGAATTGGATAAAGAAATCGAAAATTTATATGTTTCCCCTTCAAGCAACATGATCCACCTATTTGCAATCAGAATTTCATTCAAGGTTAATGTTGGCTGCAGGGGTATTACGGTTAAACTTAACACTTTGGTCAGGACGCGAGATGTGATATCATTGAATTCTAAGTTATCTTGTGCCTTTTTTAACACATATTTATCCCTGAAGTCTAACTTACCTAGTCCTAAGTATTTCACTTTACTCAAGTCATAAGTAAGCTCTTTTTCAACTATTTGAAAGAATTGTGGTTTGCAATTGAATAAAGTAACCTTAAAACCTTTAATATTGAGTTCTCCTACCTTGAGAGGAAGAAACGCAACTGAAAACAGTTGCATTGATCTGCTAGGAACAATGAGATCAGATGTAGATGATAAAAAAGCGTTTGTTTGATTTTCAGTGCCAATGGAAGTTGAGGATTTCATTTGTTTATCAGATACAAAAGTCTTTCTTAACTTCATCAATCCATTTGGCCTATTCTGCATTTGTATAGCATGCCCTCCGATTGTAGCTAGAGGCTTAATTTGATTACCTAATGTTTTAATATCATCATCGGAGTCTGCAACAATTGATATGTCCATTATTTCAATCTCAAACGCAAATGGGTTTTGAAGTGTGATCTTTAATCTATATACTTCATCTTTCAACAATAACTTGTCCCTATTGATTGATTCTGATTTAGTCTTTTCATAAGGATTGAAAATTATAGGACCTCTGGGGAGGATTTGTGAGTTCAGTTTTTCTCGACTAAGAGACAGTGTTGCTCCGACAATCTGTCCCACATTATTAGAATTTTTTTCATACTCTGTAAAAGGCACCAAGTCATCTTTACTCTTATCGTTTATGAGCTTGGCTCTTCTAACCAAATACGGATCCCAATAAACGAAGTTGAGATCTAAGCTGCTCCTAGCAGACGACGTCAAAGTATAATCAATTTTGGCCTTCAATTTCAATTGATCATCGATGGTCAATGAGTTACAATATCTTGTAAGTAACAATGAACAAATTTCAAGAAGAAAGATGTGATCTTCCATAGCTTCTGCAAAATTCATACATAGCCTCAAAAGCAGAATTCTCAACGAGGTCCAAACACCTTGGGCATGATGTATCGCTTCAGAAATATCACTTTCACTCTCTTCTCCAATTCCGTAAACAACGAACAAGAAATTGAAAAGATCTCGAATGCTAGAGGCATGAAAACTTTTTGAGATATTCTTCTCATGACTATGTTCATGCAACGAGTTAAGATGAGGTAGTATGCCTACCAACAATATCCGAAGCATAAAAGCCTTTTTTCTAAGCAAACCCAAGTCTGAATACACAGTTGCTAGTGTTGAGTATATTCGACATTGGTCAATGATACTCAATTCAACCAACTGTAATGAAAATAGTTTGTCAATTTCACGTAGAATATCGTGTTTCAGAAAAAATGCAGCTCCATCAGATGATTTTTTTGGTATTAAAACAGTACCTTTAACTACGTTATCTAAAACTTCTGAACTCATACTGTTCCCCCCAACGAAAACACCTAGCATAAACTTGATATGCCTTAGAATACATTCAACGTAAACAATGTCTGGAACCATGCTTTCGTGATTGTTTGTGCTTAATTGATAGAAACTCGAAACCTTCGATGATATCATTTGAATGAGAGTAGGAAGAGGTAGTGATGATAATTCTGATATTGTGGCCAGGCTACTCGTACCAACACCACTAAAGCTAGTCATGGAATTCCTCGGTGATTGAGTATGATTAATAATGTCACTGGTAGATGGCTTACTGAAATTTGGTGAGGAATGATTTGCAGTGAACGAATCGTTTGATGATCTTTTGATTGTCAAACGTTCACCACTAGTACTCAGAGGAAATGAAGGTATTCTATTTCTGGAAATCTGTAGAACAGAGCTAATTGCAGGATTTAAATTTTGAAACGAATTGCCGGAGTAGTGAGATAACGTTAGAGCAACACCAAGACCTTCTAATGCACTCGCAAGCCATAAGTAATCTTCACAACTCTTCAAATTTGCAATAGCATCTCCAAATTGCTGAATTGCCTCCTGATAATTCCCTGCCAACAAAAACAAACTTCCCATCAATTTCAATTGTCTGCCTTTATGTGATTGTTGGGTTTTTTTCTTGACGTCCGTAGCAGAAGAAACTTGACCATTACCATTGTTTAATGTCATTTTAAAGGAGGTACTGCCTGAGCTAAGTCTCTTTTGTGCTTGATTTATTGTCTTAGTTAAAACATTAGTATTGCTAATAGACACAGGAGACCTTAAAGTTATATTTTGATATGATGACGCATATATATCCAACTTTGCCAAAAAATCACGACTAATATCACAAAATATTGTTTCTAAAGATGTTATGTTATATTTCATTGATCCATTGTGATAGAAGACTGCTTGATATGAATGGTCAGATGGAGGATTATATTCCTCGATTTTTTCTTTTGGTGTGTCAAAATAAATGACATTATGCACTATTGAACTGGGATTGGTCTCTTTCAAAGCTTTAACAGCTTCCAATCCTACTTTATTATTAATTGCGTCGTTATATTTGCCAATTCCTGTTATTATGAATGTCTTTCGGAATGGTTCTAAATCATGCAAAAATATTGATTCATCTTCAGGAGAAGAAGTGGTAAAATTGAACATTACCCTTCCATTGGGAAAGCTCTGTGGATTAAATAGATGCAAGCTCGAGGATGGCGGAATATCTAGTAGCCTTACCTCTTCTACTGATGAACGAATGAGTGATATGTATCGTAAAAAATCATTCGCCAGACAGCCATTTATGGGAACTAATAAAGTTTGGACCCTAGATGGCGACGTATAGCAGTATCTGTCCATGATATATGGCTCTGAAATCTCTTCATCAATGGACCGTAAGGATTCGTAGCGCTCTTTAATATTAATTTTTGTAGAATGTAGATCATATCCAGAAGTTTTTTATTGTAGCGTAAACAGACCCCGTCGTGCACATTGTTGCACGTCTTTTAAATCTCAACCTTCTGGAAGGCAAATTAAGAGCCTATCTCAGCATCAACATTTTCACTCTGTAAACCAAATAGACTTAAGGTTTAATTCATCTGATTACTCTTAGAGGTTTAAAAAGGAGCTTTTAGAATTCATAAAAGAAAAATGGGTGGATTAAGCTTTGACAATTATCAAAGAAATCAATTCTTGTCAACGAAAGGATTTGGCACACCAAAGGCTACATCAACAGGTACTACCATTGTTGGATGTAAGTTTAAAGGAGGAGTAGTTATAGCGGCAGATACTAGAGCTACTGCTGGACCAATAGTGGCTGATAAAAACTGCGAGAAATTGCACAGATTGGCCCCCAGAATCTGGTGTGCTGGTGCCGGTACTGCTGCCGACACCGAAATGGTCACACAATTGATAGCTTCTAACCTAGAATTACACTCGCTCTCACAGAACAGAAAACCGAGAGTTATAACAGCATTGACGATGTTGAAACAGCATTTATTTAAATATCAAGGGCATTTAGGTGCATACTTAATTGTTGCAGGGGTTGACCCAACTGGAGCTCATTTGTTATCGTGCCAAGCCCATGGATCAACAGATGTTGGTCAGTATCTTTCTTTGGGCTCTGGTTCTTTGGCGGCAATGGCAGTCTTGGAGACTAATTGGGAACCTGATTTAAGCAAAGAACAAGCTATAAAATTATGCGCTAATGCTATTGAGCTGGGTATTTGGAATGATTTAGGTTCTGGTTCTAACGTTGATATCTGTGTTATGGAAGTTGGCAAAGATGCTGAGCTACTTAGAAACTATTTGACTCCAAATGTGAGGTCGGAGAAGGCTAAATCATACAAGTTCGCCAGAGGAACTACAGCAGTCTTAAAAGAAAGTATACGCGATTTAGTTCATGTCGAAGAGCAAGTTATTACCTTTAATACTGGGTTGGATGCTATGGAGGTGGATGCTTAGTTCATTCTTAAGTCATTAAAATAGTATAATGTATATGAATTGTCTCTATTTTTGTGTAAAGTATGATCTTCTTAATGTTTATTTCTAGACTTTTCTACAACTCAAGTATATTTAATTTCCGTTTCGTAAGTCAAATTTAATTTCAAAGCACAGCACATTTAGTCATGGTGGTGAACAACCCAAACAATTGGCACTGGGTCGATAAAAATTGTATTGATTGGTCTAGAAAATATTTCAATGAGAAGTTAGTCGGTTTATCGGCATCTTCTGGTAACAATAATGTCTCTGTAAGTTCGGTTTCATCAGTTGAAGGCGATGTGGAAGTTTGCCAGCGCAAAGGAAAAGTTATTTCTTTGTTCGATTTGAAGCTCACATTGAATATTGAAGGATCAACAGCTAAGAGTAAGGAATTTAATGGGTCAATTATCATTCCAGAATTAGCTTACGATTCCACTGAGGATGACTTGCAGTTTGATATAAACATCTATAATGAAGACAGCGAAACGGAGGGCATGAGATCATTTATCAGATCCCATTTGGTTCCCAAATTGAGAGATATTTTGTCAAACTTCGGCAGCGATCTAATTTCTATACATAGCTCTGATATTCAATTGGCGTCCGATAAAGTTAATTCCACATATACTAAAGGGAATCAAGAGAAAGAGAAAATTCCAACTATTGATGCTGCTACAACGACCAAGGCTACTTCTCTGGCCAAACAAGAACAAGGAGCTGAATCAAAGTCGGCAACCACATCGAACGCTCCCAAATATAATACCTCAACACTTCATTTAGAGCCCACTTTTAATACAACAGCTGAGCAGCTATATGCAACATTGTTGGATGAAGCTAGAATTCTGGCCTGGACCAGGTCTCAGGTTTCAATTGCGAAATTTCCACCACCTGAGAAATCTACATTCAAATTATTTGGGGGTTCTGTTAGTGGAGAATTCCTCAAATTGGTACCCAATGAGCGAATTCTTCAACTGTGGAGATTAGAGGACTGGAAGACAGGACACTACGCTAAATTGGATATTCAACTTGCTCAAGGTGCTGGCGAAACCAAAATGATTGTTAAATGGTCAGGTATTCCGGTTGGCGAGGAAGAAAGAGTGAAGGAAAACTTCGAAAATTACTATGTAAGATCAATCAAGATCACTTTCGGTTTTGGTGCAGTTTTATAAAAGTTTTTATTATTGATCATAATTTATTAAGTCTGTAGGTTCACATTCCTAGAAGACGCTAGTGCTCCGAATTTTAATATAAAACATGTAGTAGTATGCGTGATAACCTGTGATCTGTTTTCCTGAAGCTGATCGCATGAATATGAGGTCAACTCTCTTAGTTTACACTAGACGAAAGAAAGATGCAGCAATCCACGGTCGTTATAAAGTAATTTTACCTGACTAAAACGAATTTCTTGAGGAGTGATTTATAAGTCAACTAAATAGATATCCTCTGAAGTGGTGGAATTCTTCGATAGAACCACTGCTCTCAATACTTTCCTTCATGACTAAAGAGTTGAATGCCAACAGTCAACAACTCAAAACGTAATCTATAGTTCGCAATAGCTGCAAAAACGTGTCTTTATATAGCAATGGTATATTAAAATTGCTCTAACTTTCTAACTATGGTTGTTCAATGACTTATTCGAACAATTATAATATTCTTTCTAATTGCATGTAACGTAAATCAAAGTAATGCATAAGATTCTGCGCATGTTTGTAGTGTCTATGGTTTCGTATCTTGATTTACTAGCAGAATGCAACAAGATCGCTTTAAAATGTGACCGTAATTCATTGTTCTCTGAATACCAAAGTGATTATGAATCACTGAAAATGCGGCCCAACTCATATTTTAGGCTCTGGTGGTCCTTGCAATTCGAATACACTGAGCTCCTGTAACGTTGACTCCAAAATTTCAATCTAGTAGGTAATTTTTGAACAGTCAAACTCAACATCATAGTTACAAGTAGTTCTTTTTTTTTGAGATCCTAAATATTATAGATCATGATAAGAGTTTCTTTAAAATGCATATAGTTCTGCCTTTCGATATATTCATTTATTTTTCTTAGCTTATTACGGTTAAAACTTAGGCTAACTTTTTGTTTTTTAGTCATCGTTATTATTTATTACCTCTCCTATCTATCTAGCATATCGTAACACTCTTAAAAAGCCCTTCACCTTTTTCGATTTAATATAATACAAGCACGGTTATCAAAATTAGATTAAGAAATACAATCATGTGATGTAAATATGATTACATGAGAATCATGGGTTGCGGATTTGTTATCCATAATTGGAAATAATTATGTGTCGACTTTTCCATGGACTTAGGTGAGCTGTATAAATTGATGATAGCTTCCTCGATCCTTCAATTAAATTAGTAAATAAATCAAATATGACTGAATCGACTCAAGGAAAGGTAAGTGATTTCCTATTTGCTCTCCGCTTATGCATGTTGCTGAAGTAACGAAACATGACGTTAAACGGCTTCATCTAACTACCTTGGAGGTTAGTTGCGATTGATGGATATTAACAAATTTTTTAGACAATTAAATGTAAAGCTGCCGTTGCATGGGAAGCTGGGAAGCCATTGAGCATTGAGGATATTGAAGTTGGGGCCCCAAAAGCTCATGAAGTTCGTATTAAGGTGTTGAATACTGGTGTTTGCCACACAGATGCCTACACGTTAAGTGGGGTCGATCCCGAAGGTGCCTTTCCAGTAGTTTTGGGACACGAAGGTGCCGGTATCGTCGAATCCATTGGTGAAGGTGTTACTAGTGTAAAGGTTGGTGACCATGTCATTGCCTTATATACTCCTGAGTGCAGGGAGTGTAAATTTTGTAAGTCAGGTAAAACCAATTTATGTGGTAAAATAAGAAGCACTCAAGGAAAAGGTGTTATGCCTGATGGAACTAGCAGATTTACCTGTAGAGGTAAAGAATTGTTGCACTTCATGGGTTGCTCTACTTTCTCTCAATATACTGTCGTAGCCGACATCTCAGTTGTTGCTGTCAATCCTGATGCCAAACCAGACAGAACATGTCTCTTAGGCTGTGGAATTACAACCGGTTATGGTGCTGCTACAATTACTGCGAATGTACAAAAAGGTGATAACGTCGCTGTTTTTGGGGCTGGTTGCGTCGGCTTATCAGTTGTTCAAGGTGCTGCTGAGAGAAAGGCTAACAAGATTATTGTCGTTGATATAAATGACAAAAAAGAACAATGGGCAAAGCAATTCGGTGCAACAGACTTTGTTAATAGTGCTAAGTTACCTAGTGGAACTACAATTGTCGATAAATTAATTGAAATGACCGATGGTGGTTGCGATTACACATTTGACTGCACGGGTAATGTTGAAGTAATGCGGAATGCTTTGGAGGCTTGCCATAAAGGTTGGGGTACGTCCATTATCATTGGTGTAGCTCCAGCAGGAAAAGAGATTCACACTAGACCATTCCAATTAGTGACTGGTAGAGTCTGGAAAGGCGCTGCCTTCGGAGGAGTGAAAGGTAGAACACAATTGCCTGGTATCGTCGATGACTATATGGAAGGAAAGTTGAAGGTGGACGACTTTATAACTCATAGACACCCCTTGGAGAAAATTAACACTGCATTTGATGATATGCATGCAGGTGATTGTATCAGGGCAGTTATTGATTTATAAAATGGGCTGCCGATATTGATGAATGCTAAATTATGATCAATTGATATATATATATATATATATCGCTTTGTATATTCGTATTTTAAATAGTCGGTCGCAAATATAAATGCATTCATCAGTCCTTTAAAGTTTCGGTTTCCCATAGGGACTTTTGCACCTGTATTGTATATCACGTGCTTTGGCACGAGCCGGTCTAGTCGGCTCGGAGTGTGTATGAGTCCGAAGACACTACTTCGGCACCGAAGGATCGAGCATTTCATTGGTTGAGAAGTTGGCCTCTAACTTTTATGGAAGCATCAAAACTCGCGGATGCTAGTTAGTCCAGACAAATTTAATAAAGATCCCTTAAAATTTTCAGAGTTTACTTATCACTATTCGTAGAAGTTGAAGAAGTTAAGTAGACGTCATTGAAGATGTTCAAGCAATTAGTCAGAAAAGGACCAAGTTCCTCAGTTGCGGCCGTTGTACCAAAATTTACCAGATCGCTTGTTGCAGGTCAGTTCACCGGAAAGAAAGGTCCTAATGGTAAATATACTGTTACTTTAATTGAAGGTGATGGTATTGGTGTCGAAATATCCCAGGCAGTTAAGGAAATCTATGCAGCAGCAGGAGTACCTATTGAATGGGAACCGGTTGACGTTACCCCTTTGTTGATTGATGGTAAAACTACTTTACCTCAACCAGCCGTTGATTCGGTTAACAAGAACTTGGTTGCATTGAAAGGACCATTGGCCACTCCAGTTGGTAAGGGTCACACATCCATGAACTTGACATTGAGAAGAACATTTCAATTGTTTGCTAATGTTCGTCCATGTAAGTCGATTGTCGGTTACGACACTCCATATAAGAACGTCGACACCGTTTTGATTAGAGAAAACACTGAAGGTGAATATTCTGGTATTGAGCATACCATTGTTCCTGGTGTTGTGCAATCAATCAAGTTGATTACCAAGCCAGCTTCTGAGAGAGTTATTAGATATGGTTTCGAGTATGCTAAATCTATTAACAAGCCTCATGTTGTCATTGTTCACAAGGCCTCAATCATGAAGTTGTCTGACGGTTTGTTTGTACAAACAGCTAAGGAAATTGGAAAGGAGTATCCAGACGTGAAATTGAGCTTCGAATTATTAGACAATACTTCCTTGAGATTAACTGCTGATCCTACTGACTATAAAGATGTTGTTATGGTCATGCCTAACTTGTACGGTGATATCATGTCTGATTTGTCGTCTGGTTTGATTGGAGGTTTAGGTTTAACTCCATCCGGTAACATGGGTAACAGAGTTTCTATCTTTGAAGCCGTTCACGGTTCTGCTCCTGACATTGCTGGTAAAGGTTTAGCTAACCCAACCGCCTTGTTATTATCATCTTGTATGATGTTGAGACATATGTCATTGAACGAGGATGCTGACAGAATCGAAAAGGCCGTCAAGAAGACCATTGCATCTGGTCCAGAAAACAGAACTGGTGATTTGAAGGGTACAGCAACTACTGAGCGCTTCACTGAAGAAGTTATCAAGAATTTATAGATTCAGCGTTAAATTCTTTAACAGATTTTTAATATTTCGTCGTGACTTACTCTGAAACTATATACAACTGCAATCAATAAATTACATTTTGTATCTAAATTTGTAAAACACCTGTTTATTTGTCGAGATCATTCAATGCTATATTAGTGCCTTCTACAATCGCCATATGTTCAATATCATGAACTCTGGCCTCATAAGCCTCTAAAGGCTCGCCTCTTCTTAAATCTATCTCCTTAACAAGAAGCGGTGCACCTTTATCAACTTCCGTAATAACTCTGTGAATCATCACACCACCCTTCAGAATTTCACCGTTTTGGCCAGCTTTCCATGCTCTTTCAATGGCATGTGTACCTTCGAAGGCTCCAGGTAATGCAGGATGTAAGTTAATGATCTTAATTCCTGCTTCATCTAGTGGCGTTAAAATAGAGGGCGACAATATAAGCATCCAACCGGCGCACACTATTATATCTGGTCCTTTATAGCTTTCCAAGTAGCGGCCCTCAACATTTCCGTAAATTATTAAGTTTGCCAAATCTTTGTTAAATTTTTCACGTCTGATCTGTCTCTCCTCTTTTTGTTCTTTCCCCGTTCCCTTGTAGTAGCTTTTAAGACTATGAGTTACTGCTGGAATCGAAGCATTCGCAGCTCTTTGCAATCCGTATGCCGATTCACTAGATGAAATAACTTGAATGATTTCCCCACTCAACTTCCCTTGAATCTGTGAGTCTATCAATGCTTGTAAGTTTGATCCAGAACCGGATATTAATACTGTGATCCTACGAACCATTTGACTCTAATTATGGATGCATCATATTATCTTCTTCAGACCTCAGCTGAAAAATTTCATAGATACAAATTCCAAAAACCGGTTCAACTACCGGTCCAGACTTGCGACATTTTGAGTAACTTTCGATACACCTTGATGTCGTAATTTGGGACCTCAAAGAGAGCTAACACGATAAAAGGATCAACACTGTTAATTGACTCGCTGAGAATGAATAATAACTATTCAAATGCGTTGTACCTCTTTAAAATCTTACAGCTTACAAGAGTCCTATGACTTTTAATTAGCATTGGCATTTGATCCTGACATTGTTCTTTACCATCAGCAAAATTTACTCAGTAAATTACCTCCCGGTCTGAAACATACTGCGAGATTCAATAGGAAAATTTTTTTTTTTTTTTTTTTTGTAACTACTCCCATCTCACTAGGC